>NC_057800.1:372572624-372742334 GCF_018294505.1 Triticum aestivum | reverse complement strand
ATTCCCTGCTTTGTACTGAATCTCAAGGACCAAACCTATTCGACGGATTCCAGGAAAAACCTTCTTGGAAATTGATGTCAAAGGGGGAGAGAGAGATCACATCAAAGCTTATCATCAAGGAGAGAGAGATCACATCAAAAGCTTATCACCTACAAAGGAGAAAGTACTAAGGGGGAGAGAATACTCAAGGATCCCATATATTAAGGGGGAGAAAGAAATCTCCAAGGGGGAGAGAATGCTCAAGGATCCCAGATGCTTGATGTTCAAGAGGAGAGATGCCACATGTCTTTTTGGGGGAAAGACATGTTCATATGAACTCATTTGAATTAAGTTCTATTCATATCTTTCAGCTCTGATTTTCTGTTTCCTATCTTCTCCCAATATCCCATGTATGATTCAGGGGGAGCAAGACACCTAAGGGAAAGAAATCAGTCAAATTCATTGCATATCTTTATTCTTGGGGACATGTTGAATTCAATGTGGTACCTTGTACTCACTCTCTGCATGTCATCCCAGTCTTGGTATTCTTGTGGTTTCTTTTGTTTGCTCTGGCTAGTAGATGTACCTGTGTTATCTAACCTTGTTTGTGCAGGTTCATTCCATCCTAAGCCAACTCAAGACCACAAGGTAAGTATATGCATCAAAATCATGAGTATGAGGAATTCTTGCTTATGTACATACTGTTTGCAAGAAGGACTCATGAGCATGAAGGTATTTTCCTTGATAATCTTTTGCTCTGATGCATATGGCCAAGATGCATGTAACACATTGCCTACTCTGTCATGCTTATGCTCTCACATGCCTCTATATTTCATATTTACATGAGTGCATACATGTAGGGGGAGCCTATGCTCGTTACATGTCCTTCCAAAGCTTTACTTGCTGTTCTTTATATCTTTATCTAAATCTTTGATGTATGTTGCCATCAATTATCAAAAAGGGGGAGATTGAAAGCACAAGTGCTCCCTAGGTGGTTTTGATAATTGATGACAACATATCTCTTGTTGGACTAACATTTCTATCTAGCATGTTTCAGGTAAGTTCAACAATGGAGTGGCATGGACTAAAGGTTGTGGGAACTCCTTCAAGATGCTAAGAACAAAGGATTGGCTAAAGCTTCAAGCTCAAGACTCTTCATTTTACATTTTAGTGATCCAAGATCACATTGAGTCCATAGGAAAAGCCAATACTATCAAGGAGGGATGAGGTGTTGCTTAATGAGCCTCTTGCTTCATGTGCTTAATGATATGCTCCAAAATCCTCAGCTACTTTCCCACATCCACATATGACCTGAACCCTAAGCCAAACTCGGTCCTACCGATTCTTCCTATCCGGCGCCACCGAGTTTCACTTGTCATTAGCCACTGCCAAACCCTAGCAATTCGGTTCTACCGATAAGGATCTCGGTCTCACCGAGATGGGATTGCAAACTCTCTGTTACCTATTGCAATATTCTCGGTCCCACCGAGATATGCAATCGGTCCCACCAAGATTGCAATGTAAACTCAGTGTTTCCCCTTTGTAACTTTTTGGTCTCACCGAGTTCCACTCGGTCTCACCGAAAGAGCAAATCGGTCCCACCGAGTTTGCCTGACCAACTCTCTGGTTAGCTAATTACCAAATTCGGTCGCACCGAGTTTGTGTAATCGGTCTCACCGAGATTACGTTATGCCCAAACCCTAACCGAATCGGTCCTACTGAGTTGCATGTCAGTCCCACCGAAATTCCTAACGGTCACTAGGTTTACTATTTCGGTCTGACCGAGTTTTTTGATTCGGTCCCACCGAGATTGGTAAATTGTGTGTAACGGTTGGATTTTGTGTGGAGGCTATATATACCCCTCCACCTCTTTCTCATTCCGTGAGAGAGCCATCAGAACACACACACCATTCCAACTCATATGTTCTGAGAGAGAACCACCTACTCATGTGTTGAGACCAAGACATTCCATTCCTACCATATGAATCTTGATCTCTAGCCTTCCCAAGTTGCTTTCCACTCAAAATCTTCTTTCCACCAAATCCAAATCCAATGACATAGAGTTGAGTGTTGGGGAGACTATCATTTGAAGCACAAGAGCAAGGAGTTCATTACCTACACACCATTTGTTACTTCTTGGAGAGTGGTGTCTCCTAGATTGGCTAGGTGTCACTTGGGAGCCTCCGACAAGATTGTGGAGTTGAACCAAGGAGTTTGTAAGGGCAAGGAGATCGCCTACTTCGTGAAGATCTACCGCTTTTGAGGCAAGTCCTTCGTGGGCGATGGCCATGGTGGGATAGACAAGGTTGCTTCTTCGTGGACCCTTTGTGGGTGGTTGCTTCTTCATGGACCCTTCGTGGGTGGAGCCCTGTGTGGACTCGTGCAACCGTTGCCCTTGGGTGGAGCCCTGTGTGGACTCACGCAACCGTTACCCTTCGTGGGTTGAAGTCTCCATCAACGTGGATGTAGGATAGCACCACCTATCCGAACCACGGGAAAAACATCCGTGTCTCCAATTGCGTTTAATCTCTCCAAACCTTTCCCTTTACATTCTTGCAAGTTGCATGATTTACATTCCGCTGCTCATATACTCTTTGCATGCTTGCTTGATATGTATTGCGTGTGCTGAAATTGTGAATAAACCCCACTTAAACCGAAAAAGCTTAAAGATTGCAACTTTAGCACTAAGTGTCTAATCACCCCCCCCCTTTAGACACATCTACTTCTAGATCCTACAAGTGGTATCAGAGCTTTGGTCTCCATTGCCTTGGTTTAATCACCATTGGAGGAATATGGATGTGTCTACTCTAGGGAGTCTTAGACATAGAGTGCCTATTCTTGATGGAAGGTACTTTCATGAGTGGAAAAATGAGATGCTTGTAATCTTCAATCAATATCATTTGAACAAGTATATTACTAGCCCTTGTGCACCCCATATTGATCCCTTGCATCCTACCCTAGATGAAGATATTGACATGATTCGCAATCTTAGAACTACTGAGCTCATCATTAGAGGTTTGCCCAAAGATTTGATTGCTAGTTTGCCTACTCAAAATTGCGCCTATACGATATGGAAATTTCTTGAGGAACGGTTTCCCAATCACTCCTTGAAAACTTTGGATGAAATTCTCCATAACTCTATTGCCTTGAGTAAGATGAACTTTAGTGATCCTAGTTCTGGTAAATGTCTTCTTGAACTTGCCAATCTTAAGCATGCTAAAGGAGATGTTGAAATCATTAATGATATCATACTCAAAGCCATAAGAATTCATAAAAGTAACCACTTTGATCATCTATCTAATGAATTACCCTCTCTAGGAAATGATGAGTCACAAGATCATGATGAACATGAATATTATGATGATAATGATAGTGACTCCGATCTTGATAATGCAATGAGACATTTTGGTCTTATGGCAAATCTTCGGGGATATGAATCAGGAGGAAAGGAATGGGTCCTTGATAGTGGATGCACTGATCATATGACCGGAGATGAAGAGATGTTCCGTGAACTTGCTGAAAACAACGGCCCTCGAAAATATGTCACCTTCGGTGATAATTCAAAGGGTAAAGTGGTTGGCCTTGGTAAGGTGGCCATCTCACATGATAGTTCCGTTCAAAATGTCATGCTCGTTGAATCTCTTGGCTACAACTTACTTTCAGTATCTAGACTTGCTGATTTCGGTTTGAATGTCCTATTTACTGAGGTAGATTGCCGAGTATTTCGTCGAGACAATCATAAAATGGTCTTTACGGGTATGCGTAGAGGTGATCTTTACATTGTCGATTTCTCTAAAAAGGCACAACCTAAAACTTGCTTTGTTGCTAAATCCTCAAAAGGTTGGTTGTGGCATATACGACTAGGTCACGTTGGCATGAGAAACCTTGACAAGCTTATTAAAGGAAATCATATCCTTGGAGTTAACGATGTCATATTTGATAAGGATAGACTTTGCAGTGCTTGTCAAGCAGGTAAACAGGTTGGAGGAAGACATCCCGTGAAGAACATCATGACCACAAGGAGGCCACTCGAGCTGCTTCACATGGATCTTTTTGGTCCCAACTCCTACAAGAGTCTCGGTGGAAATTCTTTTGGTCTAGTTATAGTTGATGATTTTTCAAGATTTACGTGGGTGTTCTTTCTTAATGACAAGTCGCAGGTCCAGAAGATCTTCAGAAACTTTGCTAGGAAGGCCCAAAATCAGTTTGATGTGAAGATCAAGAAGGTTCGGAGTGACAACGGAACAGAGTTCAAGAACGCAAATGTGGACACCTTTCTTGACGAAGAAGGGATTTCACACGAGTTCTCGGCTACGTACACACCTCAACAAAATGGAGTTGTTGAGAGGAAGAATCGGACGCTCATCGAAATGGAAAGAATGATGCTTGATGAATACAAGACGCCAAAGCACTTTTGGGCAGAAGCGGTTGAGACAGCTTGTCACGCAACAAATCGCTTATATCTTCACAAGCTACTCGGCAAGATGGCATACGAGCTCCTCACCGGTAACAAGCCTCAAGTTGGATACTTTCAAGTATTCAGCTCAAAGTGCTACATTCTTGATAAGCATCATCGTTCAAAGTTTGCTCCTAAATCTCATGAAGGTGTTCTACTTGGTTATGGCTCAAACTCTCACACTTACTGTGTCTACAACAATTTCACCCGAAAGGTTGAAGAGACGGTAGATGTGAAGTTTGATGAATCTAATGGCTCGCAAGTAGAGCAATTGCCAATTGATGTAGGAGACAAAGACCCTTCGGAAGCAATTCAAGACTTGTCCATTGGCAAAATTCGTCCAACGGAGGTGAAGGAGAGTACTTCATCCGTCCAAGTGGAAGCTTCTACTTCACAACAAGGTGAACCAAGAATCGACATGGAAGCATCCACCAGTGGGACACACCAAGATGAAGAAAACGAGGAAGTACGTCAAGATGAACATCAACAACCTCCTTCTCCACCACGACAAGAGAACGACGACGTCAACAATGAAGAAGGCCAAGAAGAAGAACAAGATGAAGAAGATGTTCAACGAAGACCCAAGAAAAAGCTCTCACGAGTTCGAGCAAGAATTGCCAAAGATCATCCAGTCGAGCAAATCCTCAATGATATACAAACCGGGAGAATCACTCGCTCCAGAACTCGCTTAGCTAACTTTTGTGAAAACTATTCATTCATCTCTAGCATTGAACCAATGAAGGTTGAAGAAGCATTGGAAGATTCGGATTGGATAAACGCTATGCATGAAGAGCTACATAATTTTGAGAGAAACCAAGTTTGGACATTGGTTGAGAAGCCCGACAACAACCACAACATCATTGGTACCAAATGGGTGTTTCACAACAAGCAAGATGAAGATGGACAAGTGGTCCGCAACAAAGCATGTCTCATCGCCCAAGGATACACACAAGTCGAAGGTATGGACTATGGTGAGACGTATGCTCTCGTTGCTAGACTTGAGTCCATTCGCATCTTACTTGCCTATGCTAATCACCATAATATCACCTTGTACCAAATGGACATTAAAAGTGCTTTTCTAAATGGAGAAATAGAGGAGGAAGTTTATGTCAAACAACCTCCCGGCTTTGTCAATCCTAAGAAACCAAATCATGTTTACAAACTTCACAAAGCTCTTTATGGTCTTAAACAAGCTCCTAGAGCATGGTATAAATGCTTGACCAAGTTCCTTACTACAAGTGGTTTTGAAATTGGTAAAATTGATTCTACTCTTTTTACTAAAAAGTTTAATGGAGAACTATTTGTATGCCAAATTTATGTTGATGACATCATATTTGGTTCAACTAACCCTCTCTTTAGTGAAAAGTTTGGAAAGCTAATGTCAGAGAAGTTTGAGATGTCTATGATGAGCGAACTCAAATTCTTTCTCGGGTTACAAATCAAGCAAACTAAGGAAGGTACATTTGTCTCTCAAACAAAGTACACCAAGGACTTATTCAAGAAGTTCAATATGCAAGAATGCAAAAGGATGTCTACACCCATGCCTACTAGTGGACATAATGATTTGACCAAAGATGGCGAACCTATTGATCAAAAGGTTTATCGCTCTATGATTGGTTCATTGTTATACCTATGTGCTTCACGTCCCAATATTATGCTAAGTGTGTGCATGTGTGCACGATATCAAGCTGCTCCTAAAGATTGTCATCTTAAGGCTGTGAAAAGGATAGTGAGATATTTAATCCATACACCAAATTTTGGCATTTGGTATCCTAAGAGGTCTTCTTTTGATCTTGTTGGCTATTCCGACTCAGATTATGCCGGAGACAAGGTTGATAGAAAGTCCACTTCGGGTACTTGTCAATTTCTTGGTAGATCTCTTGTGTCTTGGTCTTTCAAGAAACAAAACTCGGTATCCTTATCCACCGCCGAAGCGGAATACATTGCCGCTGGTTCATGTTGTGCTCAATTACTTTGGATGACCCAAACTCTTAAAGATTATGGGATTTATGTGAAACATGTTCCACTGCTTTGTGACAATGAAAGTGCTATCAAAATTGGTCATAATCCTGTACAACATTCTCGAACTAAGCATATTGAAGTTCGCCATCATTTCATTCGAGATCATGTTGCTAAGGGTGACATCAATCTTAAGCATGTTCGCACCGATAAGCAATTAGCGGATATATTCACTAAACCGCTTGATGAGAAAGTGTTTTGCAGGTTGAGAGGAGAATTGAACATCATTGATGCTTCGAACTTGGAGTAGATCCATTGGATACATGCAAGACATGAGCTTATAACTAATCCATGATGTATCTCTTATGATAACTATCTTATGTCTTGGATATATTTGCACCTTGCATGTTGTCTAACCCATGTAGGTGCTTGGTTGAATCGAATTCCATGAGATTGCGACTCACTCACATCTTGAGCAGTCTCTACAAGACCAAGACTCTACACAATAGTGTTGAAGACAAGGAAGCACAAAACCATTCAAACATATCCTTTGACAAATTCTATGTTAAGCTTCATGATTGTCATTTTTGGATACACAAGTGCTCTTCCTTGCGAGAACTAACCCATGTAGGTAGATGAACTCAAACTCCAAGTGGTGCTCCCAACTCTTGATGAACTACATCCACCCTGAGCACCCACACAAGTTCAACTACACGAGCAAGAACCACATCACCACCCAAGGTATGTTATTCCATCTTAGAGAAGCTTTACTCCAAAACATGAATCAAAGCAACTCAACAAGATGTGAATACATCAAGATGCTTAAACGAAAAATGGTAACCCCATTTTGAGCTTAAACGATGAGTATGACCTATGATCAAGTGTTCTCACTTGACTCCTATGTCAATATACTCTAACATAGGTAACTATGTCACCGCCCAATTCTAGATGAAGTTCTCTTGCGTTCTTTTCCGAGTTATTGCATTTGTCCCTTGCATATTTGTTTCCTTCTTTTTCAAACAAAACAAAAACAAAAACTTCATCTAGAAACTTTCACTCTTTTCTTTTTTTGTTCTTGTTCTGCATATTTCTGCATCAAATTCATTGCAAATCTTTGTGAGATCTTACTTGACTAGTGAGCTGAGGTGACAAGTGTTTTTCTCTGTGATGAACTCGGTTTCACCGAATTGCCATTTTCGGTCCAACCAAATCCCTTCGGTACTACCGAAACATGCCACTCGGTGCCATCGATTTCGCAACAGGAAAAACAGTTTGCCACACATTCTATATTTCTTCTGATCCAGCTCCACTCAATGAATCTTGTCCTCTACAAGCATCACAGTTTCATTCCCTGCTTTGTACTGAATCTCAAGGACCAAACCTATTCGACGGATTCCAGGAAAAACCTTCTTGGAAATTGATGTCAAAGGGGGAGAGAGAGATCACATCAAAGCTTATCATCAAGGAGAGAGAGATCACATCAAAAGCTTATCACCTACAAAGGAGAAAGTACTAAGGGGGAGAGAATACTCAAGGATCCCATATATTAAGGGGGAGAAAGAAATCTCCAAGGGGGAGAGAATGCTCAAGGATCCCAGATGCTTGATGTTCAAGAGGAGAGATGCCACATGTCTTTTTGGGGGAAAGACATGTTCATATGAACTCATTTGAATTAAGTTCTATTCATATCTTTCAGCTCTGATTTTCTGTTTCCTATCTTCTCCCAATATCCCATGTATGATTCAGGGGGAGCAAGACACCTAAGGGAAAGAAATCAGTCAAATTCATTGCATATCTTTATTCTTGGGGACATGTTGAATTCAATGTGGTACCTTGTACTCACTCTCTGCATGTCATCCCAGTCTTGGTATTCTTGTGGTTTCTTTTGTTTGCTCTGGCTAGTAGATGTACCTGTGTTATCTAACCTTGTTTGTGCAGGTTCATTCCATCCTAAGCCAACTCAAGACCACAAGGTAAGTATATGCATCAAAATCATGAGTATGAGGAATTCTTGCTTATGTACATACTGTTTGCAAGAAGGACTCATGAGCATGAAGGTATTTTCCTTGATAATCTTTTGCTCTGATGCATATGGCCAAGATGCATGTAACACATTGCCTACTCTGTCATGCTTATGCTCTCACATGCCTCTATATTTCATATTTACATGAGTGCATACATGTAGGGGGAGCCTATGCTCGTTACATGTCCTTCCAAAGCTTTACTTGCTGTTCTTTATATATTTATCTAAATCTTTGATGTATGTTGCCATCAATTATCAAAAAGGGGGAGATTGAAAGCACAAGTGCTCCCTAGGTGGTTTTGATAATTGATGACAACATATCTCTTGTTGGACTAACATTTCTATCTAGCATGTTTCAGGTAAGTTCAACAATGGAGTGGCATGGACTAAAGGTTGTGGGAACTCCTTCAAGATGCTAAGAACAAAGGATTGGCTAAAGCTTCAAGCTCAAGACTCTTCATTTTACATTTTAGTGATCCAAGATCACATTGAGTCCATAGGAAAAGCCAATACTATCAAGGAGGGATGAGGTGTTGCTTAATGAGCCTCTTGCTTCATGTGCTTAATGATATGCTCCAAAATCCTCAGCTACTTTCCCACATCCACATATGACCTGAACCCTAAGCCAAACTCGGTCCTACTGATTCTTCCTATCCGGCGCCACCGAGTTTCACTTGTCATTAGCCACTGCCAAACCCTAGCAATTCGGTTCTACCGATAAGGATCTCGGTCTCACCGAGATGGGATTGCAAACTCTCTGTTACCTATTGCAATATTCTCGGTCCCACCGAGATATGCAATCGGTCCCACCAAGATTGCAATGTAAACTCAGTGTTTCCCCTTTGTAACTTTTTGGTCTCACCGAGTTCCACTCGGTCTCACCAAAAGAGCAAATCGGTCCCACCGAGTTTGCCTGACCAACTCTCTGGTTAGCTAATTACCAAATTCGGTCGCACCGAGTTTGTGTAATCGGTCTCACCGAGATTACGTTATGCCCAAACCCTAACCGAATCGGTCCTACCGAGTTGCATGTCAGTCCCACCGAAATTCCTAACGGTCACTAGGTTTACTATTTCGGTCTGACCGAGTTTTCTGATTCGGTCCCACCGAGATTGGTAAATTGTGTGTAACGGTTGGATTTTGTGTGGAGGCTATATATACCCCTCCACCTCTTTCTCATTCCGTGAGAGAGCCATCAGAACACACACACCATTCCAACTCATATGTTCTGAGAGAGAACCACCTACTCATGTGTTGAGACCAAGACATTCCATTCCTACCATATGAATCTTGATCTCTAGCCTTCCCAAGTTGCTTTCCACTCAAAATCTTCTTTCCACCAAATCCAAATCCTATGAGAGAGAGTTGAGTGTTGGGGAGACTATCATTTGAAGCACAAGAGCAAGGAGTTCATTACCTACACACCATTTGTTACTTCTTGGAGAGTGGTGTCTCCTAGATTGGCTAGGTGTCACTTGGGAGCCTCCGACAAGATTGTGGAGTTGAACCAAGGAGTTTGTAAGGGCAAGGAGATCGCCTACTTCGTGAAGATCTACCGCTAGTGAGGCAAGTCCTTCGTGGATGATGGACATGGTGGGATAGACAAGGTTGCTTCTTCGTGGACCCTTTGTGGGTGGTTGCTTCTTCGTGGACCCTTCGTGGGTGGAGCCCTGTGTGGACTCGCGCAACCGTTGCCCTTGGGTGGAGCCCTGTGTGGACTCATGCAACCGTTACCCTTCGTGGGTTGAAGTCTCCATCAACGTGGATGTAGGATAGCACCACCTATCCGAACCACGGGAAAAACATCCGTGTCTCCAATTGCGTTTAATCTCTCCAAACCTTTCCCTTTACATTCTTGCAAGTTGCATGATTTACATTCCGCTGCTCATATACTCTTTGCATGCTTGCTTGATATGTATTCGTGTGCTGAAATTGTGAATAAACCCCACTTAAACCGAAAAAGCTTAAAGATTGCAACTTTAGCACTAAGTGTCTAATCACCCCCCTTTAGACACATCTACTTCTAGATCCTACACATAGGTTTAGACCGGCGTGCTGGCCTCTCTATTAAGCCTAGGTCGGGTTGTGGCGTATTGTTTGGCCGAGGCCGGGCATAACCTAGGAAAGTGTGTCCGACCAGAGTTAATCGAGCGTGGTGGGTAAGTTGGTGCACCCCTGCAGGGAAGAAAACATCTTTTGATAGCCTGTCCTACGGTAACGGACACTTGGAGTTGTATCCTGATCGATACAACTAGAACTAGATACTTGTGATGAGAACTGGATGGTGATGAGGTTTGGAATGTGTTGACACTTGGATATTATGGCTCTAGGATTGCTTTCTCGGAGGGAGTCGATAAAGGATCTCTGGCTGAGATTGATAACATTACTGCTACGTTACTTTATGCTACTCTACTCCCTCCTATTGCTGCAAGATGGTGGTTTCCAGAAGATGCTAGTTTTCGATAGACTAGGCTTTCCCCTTCCCTTCTAGCATTCTGCAGTTTAGTCCACAGATACAACCCATTCCTTTGATACAGATGCATACTTAGTTTAGATTTGATGTAAGTCTTGCGAGTACTTTGGATGACTACTCACGGTTGCTTTGTTACTTCTTTTCCCCCCATACCCGATTGTTGCGACCAGATGATGGATCCCAGGAGCCAGACGACGCCACTGATGACTACTACTACCCGGAGAATGCCTACTACTACGTGAAGACCGCAGACGACTTGGAGTAGTTAGGAGGCTCCCAGGCAGGAGGCCTTGCCTTTTCGATCGTTATTGCTTTTGTGCTAGCCTTCTTAAGGCAATCTTGTCTAACTTATGTCTGTACTCAGATATTGTTGCTTCCGCTGACTCTTGTGTATTCGAGCTTATGTATTCGAGCCCTCGAGGCCCCTGGCTTGTAATATAAAGCTTGTATTATTTTAATTTGTGTCTAGAGTTGTGTTGTGATATCTTTCCGTGAGTCCTTGATCTTGATCGTACACATTTGTGTGTATGATTAGTGTACGATTGAATCGAGGGCATCACAGCTGGGCTGCGGCCTGGCCCGGTTGGCTGGGCCGGCCCAGTCGGAAAGGGAAAGTTTTTTTAAACATTTTCTCACACAAATAAAAATAATATATATATATATATATATTATATAGGCATATAATATATCAAAATTTTCAGAAAAATATTTCCTACAACATGAACATTTTTCTAGAGTCAAATAAAATTCACACAAATTCAGATAATTCAAAGAGTGCTACTGGTGCAATAAAAACTCAATAAAATCATTTAAAAAACCAAAATGATTTCAAATTAATTTTTCTCCAATTTTCTATTGTAGGGAATCATGTTACCCTATTTTCCGTATATTTTATTTTTGGAGAAAAATAATTTGAATAAAACCCAAATAACTCCAAATTGAAAATAATTTCCAAAAGGACTTTGAATTTGATCGTTTTAACTTCCAACTCGTATTTCATATATTTTGAAGAAGTCATTTTATCTTCTCTCATGAAAATCATTGAGTTGCTTGAAGTTTATGAATTGAAAATATTTTCAAATAAAATTCAAATCTTTTCAAAACCCCCTTTTCATTTAATTAAATGGAAGAAGTCATATCATCTTCTCTCAAGGGTTTTGTATTTGAAAAGAATTTGAATCACGGAGATCAAAATGCAAAATGAAAGTTTGGGGAAGTCCTTTTATTCCCTCTCATTTAACTTTCAAAAAGTTTCGAATTCACTCACTTTCAGTCAATCAATTAGACAATCAATCAAATCTATCTATTTAATATAACATTCCAAAATTTAGAATTTTGGGATGTTACAAACCTACCACCCTTAAAATGAATCTCGTCCTCGAGATTCAGAGAGGCTAGAAAGAAATAGGTTAGGTTTGGGGGGGGGGGTCTTCTCAAATCCATCAATCATCACGAGGGGTCTGGGGTGCTACCACCCTTAGAAACATTGTTCGGTCCCATCAATACTCATATACTCCATCCTTATTCTTGTCGGGGCCGGTCTTCTCAAATTCTTTGGAAAATTCCTTCTCTGAGCTCTTCCGGTAGCGGCATAACCTTTACCAAAATTCTCCCGTCATTTCATCTTGATACGGTCATTTAGAGGCCTGGTCTTCTTAGCTGACGGGTCTAGCGCCAATACTAAACAACTTTCGATATCTCATGGTGGTCAACCATTTATGGTTTCTCCTGCAGGAAATGGGTCTAGGTTGATCCTCACCGTATATCCTATGGTTGGCAACAACTGCCTTGTAGAAGGGAAAAATTTGCTATACCATTCTAAGGTTTAAACAAGGTTTAATATCGTTGTCTCTCTTCTATAGGTAAGTCACTCAGATTTACCATCCCATATAGCAAGGCGAATAATAAGAGTAAGTCAGTATGGTGATCAATCCATCCTGCACCCAAATCATTACTTTGTATACGGTTTAGCGAATCTCGCATCCTAACACTCGGTCATCCTCACAAGCATTGCAGAATTTCTCTTGTCGACGAACCAAGGTTCGGATAAATCCATTGATTCTGCAAGCCAAACAAACATCTATCGTTCCTTCACAACTCTCAGGTTTTGCGTAAACTCCTATAAAATTGTCGGTCGATAAACGTAACTTCTTCCAGGGTTTTTCCTTCAACAAGAGTGTGCTTGCTCCTTGGCAGGTCCTGGGGCCTGTGGGTTATGGCCCATCTCATTACTTGTAATCCTTGAACTCATCCTCTGGGCAACTGATCGTTATTCCAACATCCAACTTGCAGCTTCCTAGCATACTTAAAATCCATCCATTTGTATTGTCTCTCTTCCTTCTATTGGCACCAAGCTAGGACATGATTACTCGGACTCATCATGGAGTTTCTATTGATCCATAATACCAACATCATACCTCCTTTATATCCAATAGTAATTCATCTCTTCATCCTCGTGGGATATCCTACATACCGAGATAAAAACTTATACTTATGCAGTCCATACTCCACTTCGTGGAACATCATTATCCTTTCCAGGGTCAAGCGTCCTTACAGGGGAATATTGGCCATCTCTGCATGGCACTTCTTCAACTGGGAAACGTGAAACACATCCTGAACTCCTGACAGTCCTTCGGGTGACTCCAACTTGTTGGCCACTTCTCCCATACGCTCCAAAACTCGGTATGGTCTTACAAATCTCAGGGCTAACTTTCCCTTAACTACAAATCGTTTAACTCCTCGCAGAGGGGACGAAGACATGTTCTGTCTCCAATCTCATAGACTACCTCCTTGAGTTTTTGAGTCTGCATATCTCCTCTTCCTGGACTGAGCTACCTTTAGTCTATCTCGAATCAACTTAGCATTCTCTTCTGACTCCTTGATCACATTTGGTCCAAACAACTGACGGTCTCCAAATTCATCCCACATACTCTTGGGGTATCACACATATCGAGACAAAACTCATATTCATTTTGTCCGAAATCCACTCAGTGGAGTATCCTTATCTTTTCCTGGGGTCAAGGGTTCTTACAGGGTACTACCACCCTTAAAATGCACAAATCTTCCATAGACCATATTTCTCATATCCTGAAAATGGTCAAAATCCTTCTTCATAGAGTGACAACTCATAAAATCCATATCAGTACCAACGATACTAACTTTATTGATTCTCAAAGTATTACAATTTCCCGCACTTCCATTACATGCCTCAACTCAACACCTCAATATAAAGGAAAATGTTCTCACTACTACTACTATACTTCTCACATACACCACTAATTATCACAAGTCTCCTTCTCCTTGGGGTATTCTCTGGCAAAATGCCCTGCTCCATTACAACGAAAACATATTACTTCTGACAAGTCTCAAGGTTTCCTTTTTGGGCAATTGCTGAGGTAGTGCCGTGACTCCTTGCACCTATAACAGGTGATATGCCTCAGATCCTTCCTGGAATCCACTCTACTTCTCTTTCTGGACTTTTCCGTTCCAATCAGGGCTTCTATTTCCTGTGGGTCATACTCTACTTCCTCTGTCGGGAATACTACTAGATCCCCATTCAAACAATTCTGGGAGATGTGTCCTTCTTCTCCACATGAATAGCATGACTTGGTGCAGGGTTTAATTGGTTCTTCTTTGGGTGTGTCCCCGACATCTTCCTTCATCACGGGTTCTTCTAAAATTTCCATAAGGGCTCCTTTCTTTACTTCTTTCTTCTACTGTACAGTTCTTCGTACCATGGGGTAAATGTGACACTGAGCAAGATAGTGGGTAGTCCCTTCACATAAGAAACAAGTAATCTGCCTAGTTGGGCATTCTTCAGCTGGGTGACTTCCTTCACAATTAGGGCATTCATCCTTGTGTTCTTTGTGGGTGTGTCCTATTTCTCCCCAAATCTTGCATGCACAAGGTTTCTTCATATCCTTTCCATAAGGCTTAAACTTCTGGGACACAAGATGAGATCTTTGTAGAGTCAACTTAAATTCTTTCCAAGTGGTTACTCCTTGCCATCCATTCATGGTTTGGTACATCCTCCACCAAGTAGCAGCACCTCTTTCAAATCACTGAAGAGCGTGCTGGGTCATATCATTTCCAAGTATAGGGTTATTCTCCATGTGATCCTCCATGTTCTGAATCCATCGGTCTGTCTCCAACTGACTC
This sequence comes from Triticum aestivum, assembly GCF_018294505.1. Classification (NCBI taxonomy): domain Eukaryota; kingdom Viridiplantae; phylum Streptophyta; class Magnoliopsida; order Poales; family Poaceae; genus Triticum; species Triticum aestivum. Next base: position 372,727,286 of record NC_057800.1, on the reverse strand, counting down.
ATCGGTCCAGAAAATACAAGCTCATCTCCATTCATCCTCTATTGGGTCCAAGGGTTTGGGGTGAGATAAGAGAGATAGAGAGGGATACACATAATGCAAACAACAATTTTGAAAAGATAGATTTTATTGTGGCTGTCGGAAAACATCAAACAAATGACAGCTCACAATCGTCGCATCTAATGTAGGTATATAATAGGGGTTTGGTCTTCTAAAGGTCAATAAATCTTCAACGTCGCCAGACTCTTCAGGTCTTGTTCATGTCTCTGATGGCTTCTTCTGATCATGCTTGTCCTTCTCAAGTTCCTCTGCCAGATTTCTGTTGACGCAAACTTTCTAATGACATCCTTTAATATTTCTGGAGTTGTGTTCCAAACTTCTGGGTTTCAACACCCTTGGCATGAGCCATGGTCCTACTGTCCTTTAGTTCCTGACAAATTTCCGGTATCTCGAGGTTTTGTTCCTCCAATTTGGCTACTTCAGCTTCTGGTTCCTGAGTTCTTCATGAAATGCTTCCTTGTCTAATACCGCTTCCTGGAGCTCCATCTTAAACTTCTTGATGTACTACTCCAGATCCTGGTGATACACCGGCTAAGGTTAAAACTTCATCTTTTGCTGATAGATGCTCCATTAGCCTTCTACAATCCAATCCTTTTGGAAAAAAATGCATGCTTAGCTTAGCTCGGTGACCATAGTATCAGTGGCGATGGCATCACGGATAACCGTGTTTCTGCCCTTGTCATTGCCATGAGCTATCTTCCATAGTTGATATGTCCCGCCTTAGGGTTTTCTTGACAAAACCTTGGGTTCTAATGCTCCATGTTCTAGTCTTTCTCCGATACACCTTGATCTCAGGTATTGACAGCTTCCTTAGTCTGCCAAGTTCCATAAGGGGTGCCTTCCTAGGTCATACAAATCTGGAAAATTCTACAGGGCCTTCAAATTCTCCTAGTCTTCGGAGTCTTCATTCGTTGTAGTTTCCATTATTATAATACATGGTAAATTCCTCTTCATTCCGAATGGTCTTAGTTGTCCAATATCTTGTCCTTCTGGGAGTGGTCTCATCAGTTGAATCCTCGAGTGGCCAAAAGGGAAAAGGGGTATGGTCTCACTAAAAGGGAAATATTTTGATAAAGCTCAGAAAAGAGGAGAGCTAAAAGATCTTTTGAAAATGAAGTTTGTAGAGAAAATCTTTCCTATGGGCTTGCCAGTTTCTAGGGGTCACGTCCTACAGTCAACATGTGCTCTGATACCATCTTGTAGTGACCCGACCTCAGACGGTCAAGTCTCTAAGCTTATGTGTCATCCCTAGATCGGTATGCTGACACACACAGTACTCGAGGATTTATAACAGAGGTAAATCACATGTATAAATTAACGTAAATACTATTACCTCAATCCAATAGCAAAAGTAACAACAAGGTTGTGGATTCCCATCAACACCAATGGCAAAGTTGAGTGTAGAAATCGTAACCCTAACGTATCACTTACTCGTCGTAAGAATCCTCCAACATGAGACGTTGCAGCCACAAAGGGTCAGTACATTGAATGTACTGGCAAATTCACACCATAGGATAACGATGAATAAAGGCTATCACTACATGCATATTTGGCTGGTGGAAATGCTCTATGGTTATAATGTTTTTGCGAAAAGCCAATTTTTCCCTACTGCAAAGGAATATAATTTATTTAACTACAAAGTTGGTTGAAAATATTGAGAAGGTTCCTCCAACTCAATCCCAAATTAACATCAATAACCCAACAAATTATTTAAGTAACGTGATGAGATCAATATGATAATCCAAGAACCAGATACTCAAGATGTCCATAACAGGGGACACGACTAACCATGATTAGTTTGTACACTCTGCAGAGGTTTGCGCACTTGTCCCCACAAGACCCGATCTCCTCCATTGGATTTCTCGCACTACATGGTGTTTGAGAAACGGATGACCGAGACACAGTCTTTCAGAAGCATTAACCCCTTACTCCGGGCAGACAATACCAAACCTATCCCACTACCTGCCGATCCACCTCTTCGGGAGCTTCACGTAACTTACTCAACTATGCTAGAGCCCGTAATAGCTTGTGGCTGCACACAGAAGTTTCTAGCATGAATAATCTTATGATCCCTTTGAGCCTGGGTGGCGGTCCATAGGAAGATCACACGGGTACTCCGGGATTTCCAAAAATACAGGCAACACTGGGTACTCCAGGTGCCTAAATCCACCCAGATGTGTGTTTAAGTTGCCACCTTAAGTTGAACCATTAATTAACAATCTCACATCTGTCATGGATTTCACTCACCCAAACCACGTCTACGAGCATAGCATAGCAACATAAGCAACACATAGAAGTAACTCCCAAGGGTTTGAATGTAACAGGGCAATAGGTTCTACCTCATCAACTACTTCCCAACCCACATGTTAATAACATCCTAACCATGCAATGTTTGAGGGTTGAAACTAATGCATAAAAACTGGGTATGAAAGGGATATGATCAAAGTGTGAACTTGCCTGTAATGTTGATGAAGGTGATTCGCACTCATAACTCTTGATAGATCTACTCGTCACACTCCGGTCAATCTATCGTACGCAAGCAATAGAACCACACATACGCAATCACTCAACATATCAGAAAGAAAGAAGAAGATGATTCGGAAAACATCAAAACCAAATAACTCTTGCAACATAAAACAATTTCTAACAATACCAAACTTATGTCAATTTGGCCTCATCAGAAAGTGTGGGTCAAGAGCTTTAATTTGCAAAAAGAATCAACTCAAACAGAGCTACGAAACTCAAGTTATGATCAAACGAAGTTTGAATCTAAATCTGATCTAATTCAAATTTTAAAATTCCAAAAACAAGTTCAAGTTGTTTTATTGGATAGAGGATATCATAACGAAGAAGTGGGCATTGGTTTCGTTGGATTTGGTTAAACGGGTAAAAAGTAGTGATCGTTTGAAGCAGAGGGACTAAATTGTGAAGAAAGAATTCACAGATGAGTCCCTGGCCGAAAACTAAAACTAAAATAAAAGAAAAATACTAAATAGCAAACGTTCGCTACAGAAATTTATATGACGAAAACGTTCGCTGCGAAGACCAAAACAACGAACGTTCACTACTTCACTAGGTTATTAAGAAAAACCGGTTTTAATCAAAAGAACCGAATCGATCCGGGGCAACGATTTGACGCGGCAAGAGGCGGCGCGGGGCAACTACGTGGCGCGAGGCAGCGGCAACGGCGTCGGTGGCGAACCAAAGCGGCGGCGGCGGCGGCTTGGATCAGGCGCGGGCGGCGATGAGGCGATCTGTGGCGGCGGTGAGATGCAGACCAGAGCGGCGGCGAGAGGAGAGAGAGGGGGCTGGGCCTCGGGTTTATATAGAGGAGGGGGGGCGGCGAACCTCGGGAGAAGTCCCGATCTCCCACGGCGGCGCGGTGGTGCTCCGAGCGGAGTCCCGCTCGAAGACGAAGGCGGAGGCGGCGGGGCGCTGGGCTGCGGCCTGGCCCGGTTGGCTGGGCCGGCCCAGTCGGAAAGGGAAAGTTTTTTCTAAACATTTTCTTAGACAAATAAAAATAGAATATACATATATATATATTATATAGGCATATAATATATCAAAATTTTCAGAAAAAGATTTCCTACAACATGAACATTTTTCTAGAGTCAAATAAAATTCACACAAATTCAGATAATTCAAAGAGTGCTACTGGTGCAATAAAAACTCAATAAAATCATTTAAAAAACCAAAATGATTTCAAATTAATTTTTCTCCAATTTTCTATTGTAGGGCATCATGTTACCCTATTTTCCATATATTTTATTTTTGGAGAAAAATAATTTGAATAAAACCCAAATAACTCCAAATTGAAAATAATTTCCAAAAGGACTTTGAATTTGATCGTTTTAACTTCCAACTCATATTTCATATATTTTGAAGAAGTCATTTTATCTTCTCTCATGAAAATCATTGAGTTGCTTGAAGTTTATGAATAAAAAATATTTTCAAATAAAATTCAAATCTTTTCAAAAACCCCTTTTCATTTTATTAAATGGAAGAAGTCATATCATCTTCTCTCGAGGGTTTTGTATTTGAAAAGAATTTGAATCACGGAGATCAAAATGCAAAATGAAAGTTTGGGAAAGTCCTTTTATTCCCTCTCATTTAACTTTCAAAAAGTTTCGAATTCACTCACTTTCAGTCAATCAATCAAACAATTAATCAAATCTATCTATTTAATATAACATTCCAAAATTTAGAATTTGGGATGTTACACAAAGTAATGCCACCATGTTAAACTATGCATTTTTTAGACAAGATGCATATAAAGTTTATTAAATTCCGAGTTATGGTTATTTAGTAATGAATTAAGCCATTTTAACATGCCATTTATGCAAAAATAAACAAACAACATTTTAAACATGGATGAAAGTTGGAAATTATGTAACTAGACAAAATTCTAAGAATTTCCATATTTAAAACATTTTAAACCGATGCAATGTTGTGGAGATATTAAATGCATGAAGTATCAGGGTTTTTCTGCAAAACAGCAAATCCTAGGAAATATGCTAAAATCGCAGATCTAGAAAAAATGTCTATGGGCCGAAACTGCTGGAACTGGGCCAGCTACCGCACGCGCTGCACACGGGTGGCTTCGATGGAGTCTCACCTCGGGCCCAAGGGCCTGTCGGTGCTGGGTCGGGCCGATGGAGGCGGCTCTGGGCCTGGCGGAGAGAAGGCCGGCCCACGCGGGAGTCAACGTGAGCGGGCGCGAAGCTCGTCGCCCTTGATCCCGAGAGGTACCAGGCCATGGTGGTGTCGGCGGCCAACGGTGACAGCAGCGGCGACGGGTCCAGGAATGGGGAGGCAGAGGGCACTCCGGGCGGTGGTGCGAGCATCCCTGACGGCGGCGAGCTGCAGTAGGCAGACGACGGCGACAGTTAGAGAGAGAGAGAGAGAGAGAGAGAGAGAGAGAGAGAGAGAGAGAGAGAGAGAGAGAGAGAGAACGGGAGAAAGGGAAGGAAGCAAGAGAGGGGAGGGTTTGGCCTGCTGGTGGTGGTCGACGGCGGCGGCTCCAGCGAGGGGACGGGGATGACGGCGAGGTTCGGTGGGAGGGGGTCGAGGTGGGCGCAAGGAGGCGTGGTCGGATGGGAGGAGCTCGGGGCTCTACCGATCCAGATCAGAGACGGCAGCGCGAGCGAGCGCCTCGGGCTCGGATGGGCTCGGCGGGCCCTAGATGGGCTTGGCAGGGCCGGCGCGAGGTGGGAGGAGGGAGGCGCTGGCAGGGGCATGCTACCTCTTAAGCAATGCGTTGGTTTTCCCGGAAGTGGAAGGGATGATGCAGCAAAGTAGCGTAAGTATTTCCCTCAGTTTTTGAAAACCAAGGTATCAATCCAGTAGGAGGCTACGCGCGAGTCCCTCGCACCTGCACAAAACAAATAAATCCGCGCAACCAATTCAAATAGGGGTTGTCAATCCCTATAGGGCCACTTACGAGAGTGACATCTGATAGATATGATAAGATAATATTTTTGGTATTTTTATGATAAAGATGCAAAGTAAAATAAAGGCAAAGTAAATAGCAAAGGAAATAACTAAGTAGTAGGAGATTAATATGATAAAGATAGACCCGGGGCCGTAGGTTTCACTAGTGGCTTCTCTCGAGAGTATAAGTATTCTACGGTGGGTGAACAAATTACTGTTGAGCAATTGACAGAATTGAACATAGTTATGAGAATATCTAGGTATGATCATGTATATAGGCATCACGTCCGAGACAAGTAGACCGACTCCTGCTTGCATCTACTACTATTACTCCACTCATCGACCGCTATTCAGCATGCATCTAGAGTATTAAGTTAAAAACAGAGTAACGCCTTAAGCAAGATGACATGATGTAGAGGGATAGTCTCATGCAATATGAAGAAAACCCCATCTTGTTATCCTCGATGGAAACAATACAATATGTGCCTTGCTGCCCTTACTGTCACCGGGAAAGGGCACCGCAAGATTGAGCCCAAAGCTAAGCACTTCTCCCATTGCAAGAAAGATCAATCTAGTAGGCCAAACCAAACTGATAATTCGAAGAGACTTGCAAAGATAACCAATCATACATAAAAGAATTCAGAGAAGATTCAAATATTATTCATAGATAGACTTGATCATAAACCCACAATTCATCGATCTCAAGAAACACACCACAAAAAGAAGATTACATCGAATAGATCTCCACAAGAGAGGGGGAGAACATTGTATTGAGATACAAAAAGAGAGAAGAAGCCATCTAGCTACTAACTATGGACCCGTAGGTCAAAGGTAAACTACTCACACTTCATCGGAGAGGCTATGGTGTTGATGTAGAAGCCCTCCGTGATCGATGCCCCCTCCGACGGAGCTCCGAAACAGGCCCCAAGATGGGATCTCGTGGATACAGAAAGTTGAGGCGGTGGAATTAGGTTTTTGGCTCCGTATCTGATCTTTGGGGGTATGTAGGTATATATAGGAGGAAGGAGTACGTCGCTGGAGCAATAGGGGCCCCACGAGGGTGGAGGGTGCACCTGGTGGGGGTGGGCGCTCCCCCCTACCTCGTGGTCTCCTATTTTCTTTCTTGACATAGGGTCCAAGTCTCCCAGATCATAATCTTCCTAAAAATCACGTTCCCGAAGGTTTCATTCCGTCTGGACTCCGTTTGATATTCCTTTTCTTCGAAACCCTAAAACAGGCAAAAACAACAATTCTGGGCTGGGCCTCCGGTTAATAGGTTAGTCCCAAAAATAATATAAAAGTGGATAATAAAGCCCAATAATGTCCAACACAGTAGATAATATAGCATGGAGCAATCAAAAATTATAGATACATTGGAGACGTATCAAGCATCCCCAAGCTTAATTCCTGCTCGTCCTCGAGTAGGTAAATGATAAAAACAGAATTTTTGATGCGGAGTGCTACTTGGCATAATTTTAAATGTAATTCTTCTTAATTGTGGTATGAATATTCAGATCCGAAAGATTCAGGACAAAAGTTCATATTGACATAAAAATAATAATACTTCAAGCATACTAACAAAGCAATTATGTCTTCTTAATTGTGTTATCCCTACAAAATCATATAGTCTGGCTATGCTCTATCTTCACCACACAAAATATTTAAATCATGCACAACCCCGATGACAAGCCAAGCAATTGTTTCATACTTTTGACATTCTCAAAACTTTTTCAATTTTCACGCAATACATGAGCGTGAGCCATGGATATAGCACTATAGGTGGAATAGAATGGTGGTTGTGGAGAAGACAAAAAAGGGGAAGATAGTCTCACATCAACTAGGTGTATCAACGGGCTATGGAGATGCCCATCAATAGATATCAATGTGAGTGAGTAGGGATTGCCATGGAACGGATGCACTAGAGCTATAAGTATATGAAAGCTCAAAAAGAAACTAAGTGGGTGTGCATCAAACTTGCTTGCTCATGAAGACCTAGGGAAATTTGAGGAAGCCCATCATTGGAATATACATGCCAAGTTCTATAATGAAAGATTCCCACTAGTATATGAAAGTGATAACATGAGAGACTTTCTACTATGAAGATCATGGTGCTACTTTGAAGCACAAGTGTGGTAAAAGGATAGTAACATTGTCCCTACTCTCTTTTTCTCTCATTTTTTTATTTGGGCCGTTTCTCTTTTTTTATGGCCTCTTTTCTTTCTCTTTTTTTTTATTTGGGCTTCTTTGGCCTCTTTTATTTATTTTTCGTCCGGAGTCTCATCCCGACTTGTGGGGGAATCATAGTCTCCATCATCCTTTCCTCACTGGGACAATGCTCTAATTATGATGATCATCACACTTTTATTTTTCTTACAACTCAACAATTACAACTCGATACTTAGAACAAAATATGACTCTATGTGAATGCCTCTGGCGGTGTACCGGGATATGCAATGACTCATGAGTGACATGTATGAAAAAATTATGAATGGTGGCTTTGCCACAAATATGATGTCAACTACATGATCATGCTAAGCAATATGACAATGATGGAATGTGTCATAATGGTGGAAAGTTGCATGGCAATATATCTCGGAATGGCTATGGAAATGCCATAATAGGTAGGTATGGTGGCTGTTTTCAAGAAGGTATATGGTGGGTGTATGATACCGGCGAAAGGTGTGCGGTATTAGAGAGGCTAGCAAAGGTTGAAGGGTGAGAGTGCGTATAATCAATGGACTCAACATTAGTCATAAAGAACTCATATACTTATTGCAAAAATCTACAAGTTATCAAAGCAAAGTATTACGCGCATGCTCCTAGGGGGATAGATTGGTAGGAAAAGACCATCGCTCATCCCCGACCGCCACTCATAAGGAAGACAATCAATAAATAAATCATGCTCCGACTTCATCACATAATGGTTCACCATACGTGCATGCTACGGGAATCACAAACTTCAACACAAGTATTTCTCAAATTCACAACTACTCAACTAGCATGACTTTAATATCACCATCTCTATATCTCAAAACAATTATCAAGTATCAAGCTTATCATAGTATTCAACACACTCATAAGAAAGTTTTATTATTAATCTTGTATACCAAGCATATTAAGATTTTAAGCAAATTACCATGCTATTAAGACTCTCAAAATAATCTAAGTGAAGCATGAGAGATCAATAGTTTATATAAAACAAATCCACCACCGTGCTATAAAAGATATAAGTGAAGTACTAGAGCAAAATTATATAACTCAAAAGATATAAGCGAAGCACATAGAGTATTCTAACAAATTCCAAATCATGTATGGCTCTCTCAAAAGGTGTGTACAGCAAGGATGATTGTGGTAAACTAACAAGAAAAGAATCAAATCATACAAGACGCTCCAAGCAAAACACATATCATGTGGTAAATAAAAATATAGCTCCAAGTAAAGTTACCGATAGAAGTAGACGAAAGAGGGGATGCCTTCCGGGGCATCCCCAAGCTTTGGATTTTAGGCGTCCTTAGATTATCTTGGGGGTGCCATGGGCATCCCAAGCTTAGGCTCTTGCCACTCCTTGTTCCACAATCCATCAAATCTTTACCCAAACTTGAAAACTTCACAACACAAAACTTAAAGTAGAAAATCTCGTGAGCTCCGTTAGCGAAAGAAAATAAAAGATCACTTCAAGGTACTGTAATTAACTCATTCTTTATTTATATTGGTGTTATACCTACTGTATTCCAACTTCTCTATGGTTTATAAACTATTTTACTAGCCATAGATTCATCAAAATAAGCAAACAACACACGAAAAACAGAATCTGTCAAAAACAGAACAGTCTGTAGTAATCTGTAGCTAGCGCAAGATCTGGAACCCCAAAAATTCTAAAATAAATTTCTGGGCGTGAAGAATTTATCTATTAATCATCTTCAAAAATAATTAACTAAATAGCACTCTCCAAATAAAAATGACAGCAGTTCTCGTGAGCGCTAAAGTTTCTGTTTTTTACAGCAAGTTCAACAAGACTTTCCCCAAGTCTTCCCAACGGTTCTACTTGGCACAAACACTAATTAAACACAAAAAACACAACCAAAAAAGAGGCTAGATAAATTATTTATTACTAAACAGGAGTAAAAATCAAGGAATAAAAATAAAATTGGGTTGCCTCCCAACAAGCGCTATCGTTTAACGCCCCTAGCTAGGCATAACAAGCAAGAATAGATCTAGGTATTGCCATCTTTGGTAGGCAATCCATAAGTGGCTCTCATAATAGATTCATAAGGTAATTTAATTTTCTTTCTAGGAAAGTGTTCCATGCCTTTCCTTAATGGAAATTGGAATCTAATATTTCCTTCCTTCATATCAATAATTGCACCAATCATTCTAAGGAAAGGTCTACAAAGAATAATAGGACATGAAGGATTGCAATCTATGTCAAGAACAATAAAATCTACGAGCACATAATTCCTATTTGCAACAATAATAACATCATTAATTCTTCCCATAGGTTTCTTAATAGTGGAATCCGCAAGGTGCAAGTTTAGAGAGCAATCATCAAAATCACGGAAACCTAACAAATCACACAAAGTCTTTGGAATCGTGGAAACACTAGCACCCAAATCACATAAAGCATAGCATTTGTGATCTTTAATTTTAATTTAGTTAGTTGGTTCCCACTCATCATAAAGTTTTCTAGGGATAGAAACTTCCAATTCAAGTTTTTCTTCATAAGATTGCATCAAGGCATCAACGATATGTTTAGTAAACGCTTTATTTTGACTATAAGCATGAGGAGAATTTAGCACGGATTGCAACAAGGAAATACAATCAATCAAAGAGCAATTTTCATAGTTAAATTCCTTGAAATCCATAATAGTGGGTTTAGCAACATCTAGGGTTTTAATTTCTTCAATCCCACTTTTATCATATTTAGCATCAAGATCAACAAATTCTGAATTCTTGGAACGCCTTCTAGGTAAAGATGGATCATATTCAGTCCCATCATTATCAAGATTCATATTGCAAAACAAAGATTTAATGGGGGACACATCAATAACTTTTAGATCTTCATCTTTATTTTCATAGCAATCCGGTTTAGCGGCCATCTTATTAACTAAGGTAGCCTGCCTATCCGAAATTTCAGCAGTTAATTTCTCAAGATGAGCAATTTGGGATCTTAAACCATCGAATTCTTTAGACATATCATCAAGCTCTTTATTCATAAAATTCATAAAGCTTTTTTGTTCTTTAAGCTCGTTTCTGAAGAAACCATTATGTTCAAATTGCAAGACCATAAAACTCCTGACATTGCTTTCGATCTCTTCTAATCTTTTAAGGTGAAGGTCACCAAATTTAGGTAGAGCCATCGAGACAAGCAAGCAAACTAACACACAAGCAAACAAAAAGAGAGCGGGCAAAAAGAGGCAAATAGAGAGGGAGGATAGAGAGATAGGGCGAATAAAACGGCAAGGGTGAAGTGGGGGTGAGAGGAAAACGAGAGGCAAATGACAAATAATGTAATGCGGGAGATAAGGGTATGCGATGGGTACTTGGTATGTTGACTTTTGCGTAGACCTCCCCGGCAACGGCGCCAGAAATACTTCTTGCTACCTCTTGAGTACTGCGTTGGTTTTCCCCGAAGAGGAAGGGATGATGCAGCAAAGTAGCGTAAGTATTTCCCTCTGTTTTTGAGAACCAAGGTATCAATCCAGTAGGAGGCTACGCGCGAGTCCCTCGCACCTGCACAAAACAAATAAATCCTCGCAACCAACGCAAATAGGGGTTGTCAATCCCTATAGGGCCACTTACGAGAGTGAGATTTGATAGATATGATAAGATAATATTTTTGGTATTTTTATGATAAAGATGCAAAGTAAAATAAAGGCAAAGGAAATAGCAAAGGAAATAACTAAGTAGTAGGAGTTTAATATGATAAAGATAGACCCGGGGGCCATAGCTTTCACTAGTGGCTTCTCTCAAGAGCATAAGTATTCTATGGTGGGTGAACAAATTACTGTTGAGCAATTGACAGAATTGAGCATAGTTATGAGAATATCTAGGTATGATCATGTATATAGGCATCACGTCCGAGACAAGTAGACCGACTCCTGCCTGCATCTACTACTATTACCCCACTCATCGACCGCTATCCAGCATGCATCTAGAGTATTAAGTTAAAAACAGAGTAACGCCTTAAGCAAGATGACATGATGTAGAGGGATAGACTCATGCAATATGAAGAAAACCCCATCTTGTTATCCTCGATGGCAACAATACAATACATGCCTTGCTGCCCTTACTGTCACTAGGAAAGGACACCGCAAGATTGAACCCAAAGCTAAGCACTTCTCCCATTGCAAGAAAGATCAATCTAGTAGGCCAAACCAAACTGATAATTCAAAGAGACTTGCAAAGATAACCAATCATACATAAAAGAATTCAGAGAAGATTCAAATATTATTCATAGATAGACTTGATCATAAACCCACAATTCATCGATCTCAAGAAACACACCGCAGAAAGAAGATTACATCGAATAGATCTCCACAAGAGAGGGGAGAACATTGTATTGAGATCCAAAAACAGAGAAGAAGCCATCTAGCTACTAACTATGACCCGTAGGTCTGAGGTAAACTACTCACACTTCATCGGAGAGGCTATGGTGTTGATGTAGAAGCCCTCTGTGATTGATGCCTCCTCCGACGGAGCTCCGGAACAGGCCCCAAGATGGGATCTCATGGATACAGAAAGTTGCGGCAGTGGAATTAGGTTTTTGGCTCCGTATCTGATCGTTTGGGGGTACGTAGGTATATATAGGAGGAAGGAGTACGTCGGTGGAGCAACAGGGAGCCCACGAGGGTGGAGGGCGCGCCTGGTGGGGGTGGGTGCACCCCCTACCTCGTGCCCTCCTGTTTTTTTCTTGACGTAGGGTCCAAGTCTCCCGGATCATAATCTTCCTAAAAATCACGTTCCCGAAGGTTTCATTCCGGTTGGGCTCCATTTGATATTCCTTTTTTTCGAAACCCTAAAACAAGCAAAAAACAACAATTCTGTGGTGGGCCTCCGGTTAATAGGTTAGTCCCAAAAATAATATAAAAGTGGATAATAAAGCCCAATAATGTCCAAAACAGTAGATAATATAGCATGGAGCAATAAAAAAATATAGATACGTTGGAGACGTATCAGGGCACATGGCGCGCTGCCACTGGCCCTAGGCGGCGGCGATGGGGGTTCAGGTGGCGGCTCGCCCGCAGGGGCAGCGCCAAGTGGCAGCGGTGGGTTAGGCCGGCATGGAAAACAAGGAGGAGGTGGGAGGAGGCTGGCGGCGCACGGATTTCGAGGAGGGGCTAGGTTTTCCAGAAAGGGAAGGGGGAGGTGGCTATTTATAGGCAAGGGGGCTAGGTTAGGGGGATTAGCTTCGTTTCGGAGCCGTTTGATCACTGTCGGACGGTCCGGAGTGGAGGGGTAGGTAGGTGGGCTAGATGGACTATGTAGAGGGGGTTGGGATGAGAAGAGGGGGAGGAAGTGAGGCCCGGCAGCAATTTCCGAAGACCGAAAATGTCCGACGATTTGACCGACTATATTGTCGCTATAGTTATCCGTTGGGGCATCAAACAAACTTTGAATGCGATGAAATTTGACAGGCGGTCTACCTACACTATAATAAGACCGCACACCAACTTTCATACCATTCCGAGAACATTTTCCAGCCATTTATAAAATACTATTTCGGACGTGTCACGGGCGCGTGCGAGTGTGTCTGGGCTCAGAACGGACAACAGAGAGAACTGGGGGAACCCGGATGGATGCAAGTTTTGAAAACATGATTATGCAATGCACATGATGACATGGCAAAATGCAACATGCAAACAAATGACATGGCAAAGACAGCGAATAACTGGAAGACACCTGGCGCAACGGTCTCGGGGCGTTACAACACTCCACCACTACAAGAGGATCTCGTCCCGAGATCTAGGATGGCACCGGAGAGAAGCAGAAAAAGAAGAGGAGAGGTAAACTAAGTTGCTTCTTGAACAAACGAGTGAGACCATGGACCTTGATAGGTTGAACAAATTGGAAGAAAGAATACAATGAAGATGAACAAAGTTGAAAACACTCTGTTAAAAAAGAGGAACAAGGAACATTGCGGGAACCTTGTAGGTTGAAAGACAGAAGAAAAGGGTTACAATGGCCAAGAAGTACTTGCAAGCTCTCCGTTTGAAACGAGATGTACAAGGAATGATAAAGACCAATTACGACAACACTCCGGTTGGAAATGGAAGGCATAGAATATGAACTTGGCAAATTGGATACTTGATGAAATCAACAACACACTGGCTCCGGAACTATTGAAAGAATGGCACAAGGGGTTAGAAAGATTTCAGATAGCACTCCGATTGAGAAGGGAGGCAAAACTTGATAAGATGAGAGAACTTGAATGGAGGACATGACACTCCGGTTGAATGGATAAGCAAAGGAAAGAACATGATCTTTGATAACCCACAAGTATAGGGGATCGCAACAGTTTTCGAGGGTAGAGTATTCAACCCAAGTTTATTGATTCAAGACAAGGGGAGCCAAAGAATATTCTCAAGTATTAGCACCTGAGTTGTCCATTTAACCACACCTGGAAACTTAATATCTGCATCAAGGTATTTACTAGCAAAGTAATATGATAGTAGTGGTAATGGTGGCAAAAGGTAACGGTAGCAAAAGTAATATTTTTGGGTTTTGTAGTGATTGTAACAGTAGCAACGGAAAAGTAAATAAGCGAAGAACAATATATGAAAAGCTCGTAGGCATTGGATCGGTGATGGAGAATTATGCCGGATTTGATCGATCATGTAACAGTCATAACCTAGGGTGACACAGAACAAGCTCCAGTTCATCAATGTAATGTAGGCATGTATTCCGAATATAGTCATACGTGCTTATGGAAAAGAACTTGCATGACATCTTTTGTCCTACCCTCCCATGGCAGCGGGGTCCTATTGGAAACTAAGGGATATTAAGGCATCCTTTTAATAGATTACCAGACCAAAGCATTAACACATAGTGAATACATGAACTCCTCAAACTACGGTCATCACCGGTAAGTATCCCGATTATTGTCACTTCAGGGTTAACAGATCATAATACATAATAGGTGACTATAGACTTGCAAGATAGGATCAAGAACTCTCATATAATGATGAAAACATAATAGGTTCAGATATGAAATCATGGCACTCGGGCCCTAGTGACAAGCATTAAGCATAGCAAAGTCATAGCAACATCAATCTCAGAACATAGTGGATACTAGGGATCAAACCCTAACAAAACTAACTCAATTACATGATAAATCTCATCCAACCCATCACCGTCTAGCAAGCCTATGATGGAATTACTCACACACGGTGGTGAGCATCATGAAATTGGTGATGGAGGAAGGTTGATGATGACGATGGCGATGGATTCCCCTCTCCGGAGCCCCGAACGGACTCCAGATCAGCCCTCCCGAGAGAGTTTAGGGCTTGGCGGCGGCTCCGTATCGTAACTTCTCTCTGATTTTTTCTCCCCTAAAGTGAATATATGGAGTCAAGGTTGAGGTCGGTGGAGCATCAAGGGACCTACGAGGCAGGGGACGCGCCTAGGGGGGTAGGGCGCGCCACCACCCTCGTGGACAGGGTGTGGGCCCCCTGACATGGATCTTTCTTCTAGTATTTTTATATATTCCAAAATAATTCTCCATTGATTTTCAGGTCATTCTGAGAACTTTTATTTCTACACAAAAATAACACCATGGCAATTCTGCTGAAAACAGCGCCAGTCCGCGTTAGTTCCATTCAAATCATGCAAGTTAGAGTCCAAAACAAGGGCAAAAGTGTTTGGAAAAGTAGATACGTCAGAGACGTATCAACTCCCCCAAGCTTAAACCTTTGCTTGTCCCCAAGCAATTCAGTTGATAAACTGAAAGTGATAAAGAAAAACTTTTACAAACTGTGTTTACTCTTGTTGTTGTAAATATGTAAAGCCAGCATTCAGGTTTTCAGCAAATATTATGAACTAACCATATTCACTATAACATTTAGGTCTCATGTTTACTCATATTAGTGGCATAATCAACTAGCGAGCAATAATAATAAATCTCGGATGACAACAGTTTCTCAAAACAATCATGATATGATATAACAAGCTGGTATCTCGCTAGCCCATTCTGAGACCGCAAAACATAAATACAGAGCACCTTTAAAGATCAAGGACTGACTAGACATTGCAATTCATGGTAAAAGAGATCCAGTCAAGTCATACTCAATGTAAACTAACAGTAATGGATGCAAATGACAGAGGTGCTCTCCAACTGGTGCTTTTTAATAAGCGGATGATGACTCAACATAAAAGTAAATAGATAGGCCCTTCGCAGAGGGAAGCAGGGATTTGTAGAGGTGCCAGAGCTCGGTTTTGAAATAGATATGAATAATATTTTGAGCGGTATAATTTCATTGTCAACATAACAACCGAGAGATCTCGATATCTTCCATGCTACACACATTATAGGCGGTTCCCAAACAGAATGGTAAAGTTTATACTCCCCCTCCACCAACAAGCATCAATCCATGGCCTGCTCGAAACAACGAGTGCCTCCAACTAACAAGAGTCCCGGGGGAGTTTTGTTTGCAGTTATTTTGATTTAATTTGCATAAAGCATGGGACTAGGCATCCCGATAACCAGCCATTTTCTCGTGAGTGAGGAGCGGAGTCCACTCCTCTTGAGAATAACCCGCCTAGCATGGAAGATACAGACAGACCTAGTTGATACATGAGATATTCGAGCATACAAAACAGAATGTTTATTTGAAGGTTTAGAGTTTGGCACATACAAATTTACTTGGAACGGCAGGTTGATACCGTATATAGGCAGGTATGGTGGACTCATATGGAATAACTTTGGGGTTTATGGAATTGGATGCACAAGCGGTATTCCTGGTTAGTACAAGTGAAGGCTAGAAAAAGACTGGGAAGCGACCAGCTTGAGAGCGACAACAGTGATGAACATGCATTAAAATTAATCAACACCGAATGCAAGCATGAGTAGGATATAATGCACCATGAACATAAATATCGTACACGCTATGTTGATTTTGTTTCAACTATATGCGTGAACATGTGCCAAGTCAAGCCACTCGAATCGTTCAAAAGAGGACACCACCCTATCATACCACATCACAACCATTTTAATAGCATGTTGGCATGCAAGGTAAACCATTATAAGCTCCTAGCTAATTAAGCATGGCGTAAGCAACTACCATCTCTAATTGTCATTGCAAATATGTTTCTTTCATAATAGGCTGAATCAGGAATGATGAACTAATCATATTTACAAAAATAAGAGAGGTCGAGTTCATACAAGCTTTTCTCATCTCAATTAGTTCATCATATAATCATCATTATTGCCTTTCACTTGAACGACCGAACGGGATGGAAAATAATAATAGTGCACGTGCATTGGACTAAGCTGGAATCTGCAAGCATTCAATTCAAGAGAGAAGACAAGGTAATATGGGCTCTTTGTTAGATCAGTAATTATGCATATGAGAGCCACTCAACATTTTCATTATGGTCTTCTCCTCTCGACCCCCAAAGGAAAGGAAAGAAATAAAACAATTTACACGGGAAAGCTCCCAACAAGCAAAAGAAGAACGAGAAAACTTTTTGGGTTTTATTTTTAATTACTACTACTACAACATGAAAAGTAAACTAACTAAAAGCTACAACTAATTTTTTATATTTATCTTAAGGTTTATCAAACACACAAGAAGAAAGCATAAAAAGGGAAATAAACTAGCATGGATATTACAATGAAAAAGTATGAGCACCGACAACTAGCATGAGTGTGTGAACAGGAATGTAATGTCGGTGAGAGATACGTACTCCCCCAAGCTTAGGCTTTTGGCCTAAGTTGGTTTATGGCCACGGCTGGCCTAGCGGATATCCAAAGTTGTAGCTGGGGTCGTATTGAGAAGGACTCCCCTGCTGCCACTGGTTGGCGGTCTCTTCCGGATTCCACTGATAGACAGACTGCCGGTGGGGAACAAATTGTGGTTCGGTCTCTGGCTCTGGAGCTGATGTGGGGTTTTGGTAGGCGTGAATGGCCTCCGGCGGAACAAGGTACTTGCCTGCAGATAAGTCAAACAAGGAAGGAGCAGGCAAAGTAATAGTCTCAGGGTGATTTTTATCAAATATCAGCTTGTACTTAAGCATCTTTTCCTTATTCTCAACGATAAAATCATGTGCTACCATACTCTTATAGTCTAGAAAAACAGGAGGTAGCAGCTTTTCTTCTTTCTCATAATGCCGAATAGGTATGTAAAATGTGCAGCGAGGCGCGAGGCAAAGATACCTCCCAAGATGGGGCCCTTAGTACGGTTAAGATTTAACCTCTTTGAAACAATAGCACCCATACTAAATGTGTCATCATGGAACAAGGCATGGCACAAAATAATAATATCAGGGGCACTAAGGTTGCCACAGTTTCCGCGACCAATTAAGCATCTACTAGCAAATATTGCAAAGTAACGTAAAACAGGAAAATGTATGCTAGTAGTTCTTGCATCGGAAACTTTCCTCGTTTCCCCTACAACAATTGTATCAATAAACCCTTCCACATCGTCACGATGTGGTTCCTCTATGCTTCCCTCAAAAGGTATCAAAGAAACTCGACAAAAATCACGACGTGACATCTCCTCATGCTCATCATATAAATAAAATTCCACCGTAGGTGGTGAGCTCCTAGCATGGAAATGAAAGTTTTGCACCAAGATATTGGTGAGTAAGAGATACTGTTCGCGTTGGTTGTGGAGGAAGGCCGTGAGGCCTGCATTCTCAGCCAATTCATAGAAATCATCATAAATCCCGGCTGCTCTCAAGAAATCATCACAAGGCCATTCACACAGCCGAGCCTCTGCAGTACGAGGGAGATTATACTTGGGCTTCTTGTTCTCTTCACTTTGTTTATCCTTCGAGCTCCAGCTCGATGAGCCCCTCAAAAATCTCTTCATCTTTTTCTGAAATTTTCTGAAATTTTTAGTAACTCAAAAATAAAAGTGAACCAAACTCAACAATATTTATAGCAACTACTCCTACAAGTGCCTAGAGGCACTATCATGCATTAAAACTACTTTTGACCACATAAATTTGACATGCAAGCTCAAGAACAGGGTCACCTAAGCAGGAAAAAATTGCAATAAATAAAGCACTAGAACAAAAACTAATTGGACCATTGGAGGAGTCACATACCAAAGAACAATCCCCCAAAGCAGTTTTGTGAATGGAGTTTTGAGCTAGGAGATCGAAAATGGAAACAAGATGAGCTAGAACTCGAGTTTGAGCTGGTTGGTGAAGTTTTTGGGAGGAAGGAGTGTGTGGTAGCTGGAATAAGTGGAGGGGGGCCACCATGGGCCCACGAGGCAGGGGGCGCGCCCAGGGGGTGGGCGTGCCCTGGACCCTCGTGGCCAGGTGCTTGCTCCCCTGGTCTGTTCTCAGTGCCATATATTCTCAAATATCCTAGAAAAAATCATATTTAAATTTCAGGGCATTTGGAGAACTTTTATTTTCAGGGTAATTTTTTATTGCGTGGATGATTCAGAAAACAGACAGAAAATACTATTTTGCTTTGTTTAATATAAATAACGTAAAGTAAAAGGAGGGTACAGAGAGTTGTGTTTTCTAACTTCATCCATCTCATGCTCATCAAAATGAATCCACTAACAAGGTTGATCAGGTCTTGTTTACAAGCTCATTTCGAATAGCATGAAACCGGAGAATTTTTGAATAACACTAGGTTCCTCAACGGGGATATGCATGTCCCCAACAATAAGAATATCATATTTGTTTTTGACAGTAGGAAGAGGAAATTCAAAACCTCCAATAGTAATTGTTGAAATTTTTCCAATAGAATTGATACTATGGACTTGAGGTTGTTTCCTCGGAAAATGTATCGTATGCTCATCACCATTAACATGAAAAGTGACATTGCCTTTTTTGCAATCAATAATAGCCCCTACAGTATTCAAGAAGGGTCTTCCAAGAATAATGGACATACTATCATCCTCGGGAATATCAAGAATAACAAAGTCCGTTAGAATAGTAATGTTTGCAACCACAACAGGCACATCCTCACAAATACCGATAGGTATAGCAGTTGATTTGTCAACCATTTGCAAAGATATTTCAGTAGGTGTCAACTTATTCAAATCAAGTCTATGATATAAAGAGAGAGGCATAACACTAATAGCGGCTCCAAGATCACATAAAGCAGTTCTAACATAATTTCTTTTAATGGAGCATGGTATAGTTGGTACTCTAGGATCTCCAAGTTTCTTTGGTATTCCACCCTTAAAAGTATAATTACCAAGCATGGTGGAAATTTCAGATTCTGAAATCTTTCTTTTATTAGTAACTATTTCCTTCATATATTTAGCATAAGGATTCATTTTAAGCATATTAGTCAAACACATATGCAAAAAGATAGGCCTAATCATTCAGCAAAGCGCTCAAAATCCTCATCATCCTTTTTCTTGGATGGTTTAGGAGGAAAAGGCATGGGTTTCTGAACCCATGGTTCTCTTTCTTTACCATGTTTCCTAGCAACAAAGTCTCTCTTATCATAATGTTGATTCTTTGATTGTGGGTTATCAAGATCAACAACAGGTTCAATTTCTACATCATTATTATTGCTAGGTTGAGCATCAACATGAACATCATCATTAACATTATCAATAGGTTCATGTTCATTAACAGGTTGTGTTTCAGCATCAGAAATAGAAATATCATTAGGATTATCAGGTGTGTCTACAATAGGTTCAGTGGAAGCATGCAATGTCCTATCATTTTTCTTTTGCTGCGTTTTAGAAAGACTAGGTACATCTACATTAGCTCTCTAAGAATCTTGATCAATTCTCTTAGAATGGCCCTCAGGATACAAAGGTTCCTGAGTCACTTTACCTCCTCTAGTTGCAACTCTAACAACAAAGTCATTATTCTTAATATTCAATTCATTGAGCAAGTCATTCTGAGCTTTAAGTACTTGTTCTACTTGAGTGGCAACCATAGAAGCATGTTTACTAATAAGTTTAAGTTCACATTTAACATTAGCCATATAATCACTCAAGTATTCAATCATGTAAGAATTGTGTTGCAATTGTCTACCAACATAAGCATTAAAATCTTCTTGCTTAACCATAAAGTTATCAAATTTATCCAAACATTGGCTAGCAAACTTAGCAGGAGGGATTTCAGCTTTATCATATCTATAGAGAGAATTTACCTTTACTACCTGTGTCGGGTTATCGAGACCGTGTGTTTCCTCAATAAGTGATGAATTAAGACCATTTATTTCTTCAACAGGAGGTAAATTCTTAACATCTTCAGCTTTTATACCTTTTTCTTTCATAGATTTCTTTGCCTCTTGCATATCTTCAGGACTGAGAAATAGATTACCCCTTTTCTTCGGAGTTGGCTTACGAATTGGTTCAGGAAGTGTCCAATTATTTTCATTGGTCAACATATTATTCAATAGAATTTCAGCTTGATCAACTGTTCTTTCCCTGAAAACACAACCAGCACAACTATCCATGTAATCTCTAGAAGCATCGGTTAGTCCATTATAAAAGATATCAAGTATTTCATATTTCTTGAGAGGATGATCAAGCAAAGCCTTAAGTAATTGGAGAAGCCTCCCCCAAGCTTGTGGGAGACTCTGTTCTTCAATTTGCACAAAATTATATATTTCCCTTAAAGCAGCTTGTTTCTTATGAGCGGGGAAATATTTAGCAAAGAAGTAGTAAATCATATCCTGGGGATTACGCACACAACCAGGATCAAGAGAATTAAACCATATCTTAGCATCACCCTTTAATGAGAATGGAAATAATTTAAGGATATAATAGCAGCGAGTTTTCTCATCATTAGTAAACAGGGTACCTATATCATTTAATTTAGTAAGATGTGCCACAACAGTTTCAGATTTATAGCCATAGAAGGGATCAGATTCAACCAAAGTAATTAACTCAGGATCAACTGAGAAATCATAATCCTTATCAGTAATAAAGATAGGTGAAGTAGCATAAGTAGGATCATATTTCATTCTAGCATTTAGAGAGTTTTCTTTAAGCTTAGCTAATAATTTCTTAAGATCACTTCTCTCATTGCAAGCAAGAAAGTCTCTAGCAGTTTCTTCATCCATAACATAACCCTCAGGAACAACAGGCAATTCATATCTAGGGGGAGAATCTTCATCATCACTTTCATCAATATTATCAGTTTCAATAATTTCATTCTCTCTAGCCCTAGTGAGTTGTTCATCAAGAAATTCACCTAGTGGCACAGTATTATCAAACATAGAAGTAGTTTCATCATAAGTATCATGCATAGCAGAAGTGGCATCATCAATAACATGCGACATATCAGAATGAATAGCAGGTGTAGGTGTCGCAAGTTTACTCAAAACAGAAGGTGAATCAAGTACAGAGCTAGATGTCAGTTCCTTACCTCCCCTCGTAGTTGAGGGAAAAATCTTGGTTCTTTGATCCTTCAAGTTCTTCATAATGATAAGAAGATATAAATCCCAAGTGACTCAAATAATAGAGCTATGCTCCTCGGCAACGGTGCCACAAAATGTTCTTCATAACGCACAAGTATAGGGGATCGCAACAGTTTTCGAAGGTAGAGTATTTAACCCAAATTTATTGATTCAACACAAGGGGAGCCAAAGAATATTCTCAAATATTAGCAGTTGAGTTGTTAATTCAACCACACCTGGAAACTTAATATCTACAGGAAGGTATTTAGTAGCAAAGTAATATGATAGTAGTGGTAACTGTGGCAAAAGGTAATGGTAGCAAAAGTAATATTTTTGGGTTTTGTAGTGATTGTAACAGTAGAAATGGAAAAGTAAATAAGCGAAGAACAATATATGAAAAGCTCATAGGCATTGGATCGGTGATGGAGAATTATGCCGGATGCGATCGATCATGTAACAGTCATAACCTAGGGTGACACAGAACTAGCTCCAGTTCATCAATGTAATGTAGGCATGTATTCCGATATAGTCATACATGCTTATGGAAAAGAACTTGCATGACATATTTTGTCCTACCCTCCCATGGCAGCGGGGTCCTATTGGAAACTAAGGGATATTAAGGCCTCCTTTTAATAGAGTACCAGACCAAAGCATTAACACATAGTGAATACATGAAGTCCTCAAACTACTGTCATCACCGGTAAGTATCCCGATTATTGTCACTTCGGGGTTAACGGATCATAAGACATAATAGGTGAGTATAGACTTACAAGATAGGATCAAGAACTCTCATATATTGATGAAAACATAATAGGTTCAGATCTAAAATCATGGCACTCGGGCCCAAGTGACAAGCATTAAGCATAACAAAGTCATAGCAACATCAATCTCAGAACATAGTGGATACTAGGGATCAAACCCTAACAAAACTAACTCGATTACATGATAAATCTCATCCAACCCATCACCGTCCAACAAGCCTACGATGGAATTACTCACACACGGCGGTGAGCATCATGAAATTGGTGAGGGAGGAAGGTTGATGATGACGATGGCGACGGATTCCCCTCTCTGGAGCCCCGAATGGACTCCAGATCAGCCCTCCTGAGAGAGTTTAGGGCTTGGCGGTGGCTCCGTATCGTAAAACGCGATGAATCCTTCTCTCTGATTTTTGTCCCTGAAAGTGAATATATGGAATCAAGGTTGAGGTCGGAGGAGCATCAGGGGGCCCACGAGGTAGGGGGCGCGCCCCTACCCTCGTGGACTGGGTGTGGCCCCCCTGACGTGGATCTTTCTTCCAGTATTTTTTATATATTCCAAAATAATTCTCCGTTGTTTTTCAGGTCATTCCGAGAACTTTTATTTCTGCACAAAAATAACACCATGGCAATTTTGCTGAAAACAGCGTCAGTCCGGGTTAGTTCCATTCAAATCATGCAAGTTAGAGTCCAAAACAAGGGCAAAAGTGTTTGGAAAAGTATATACGTCAGAGACGTATCAATCTTTGAAAAAATGGGATGATGGGTCGAAGCGTGCAACATCACAATGCCTCCGGAACAAAAGATAGAACGGACTAAAAGTAACGAAGAAGAAAACAACATCTTCTACCTCGAATGAATTTTAAAGCATCCTTCCGTAGAGGATTGGACGGAGTTGTTGGGAAATGAACAATGAAAAGAATAAACTTGTTGTGGGCTTATGGAAAACATCCCAAAACTTGAGGCAAAATTCTGCCACTAACGGAATCAATTGTTTGCTTGAAGGCAATGAAGAGATGAAAACTTCTTTCATCGCGAGAATAGGAGGAAACTTGGATTATTGATAAACACCACAATAGTAACATTCCTTAGGTATGGCTTTAGGTGAAATGTAACCCAAGATAACTCCAACAAAGAGATTAATGGATTTAAATACCTCATTCTTGACAACATGTGAATCACGAAACATGACTAGAAATTTTCAGGAATGATATAACACCATCTCAAAAGATAAGGTAGAAAGAATTGCACTTTCGATGCAAGATGAAGAATGCTTGAGCTCCTCTAATAAGAATCTTGAAGAACTCTTCAAGAATGAAAGAAATATTTGGTGAACCACCATGTAGAGCCTCCATGAAGAACTCCGGTAATAAAAGGATGATAAAAGAAAGAGAAGTAGAAAACACAAGGTGAAGCCTTGCGATGATTTAGATGGAGCTTCGCGACGATATAATGCGGAAAACTAGGAACTCCGGAAAATAAAAGATGAAGCATCTCGAACCGAGAAATGTGGCATGATGAACAACTCTGGAAAGAAGAAACTAGATCACTTGGATGAAACAATAATAAGAATTACGTTATGCGTATCCTTCGCCAATTTAAATTGATGACAAATAATGGATTTGGCATACTACTTATTCTCGTAGAAAGGATTAAGAGAGATATAGCTTAAACTTGAGAAAGTCTTCAATGAACCACCGGTAGGATTTAGAGAGAACGAATGAATTAATGTGAGAACATAAGAGGAATCTTGAACAAACCGCCATAAGAATTAAATAATGAACAAAGAAAAGATAGTGAAACGCCGGGAAGAATTTGAAAAAGAACGAAGATACTTGAGAGAATATAGATACATGAGAAAGAATAGATCACGAGCTGACTAGAGGATACTTGAACGAAGCACCGGAAGAATTCGAGAACAAGAGCTGAAAGCTGAGAATGAATGGCGAGACATCAATTTAGTATAATTGGAGAACAAAGCTGAAAACTTAGAACAAAGAAATCTTCTGAAATGATGGCCTCCGGAGAATCAAAATGAAAAGACTCCTGAAATGCTCCGGATGGGTGAAAAGAATTCTCACATCGAAAACAATTATGAGAGGATGGAATGAAGCTAGAACCATGAATCTTGAAGAAAACGGACCAAGATTTAAGAGAAACTCTTCTTCGGTCTTCAAAATTCGAGAATGACGACGAGAAACACCACTCTGAATTGTTGAGGCACTCCGGAATGACAAATACAAAGGTTGAACCAACGATGAAAATAATTTGAAATATCTTGGTGAAAAACATTTGACTCATGATAACTCATACTTATGTCAAACTTTGAAATGAATTTGAGAATAACTCCGGAAAAAGAATTAGAAGAATCAGGTAAGACCCTGGGAAAAGACCCGTGGGTTAGGTCCCACTCAAAGAAAACACCGTTGGAAATGACTACTTAGGAAGAGATAATGCACCGGTAAGATTTAAATGGCTTGAATAAGGTAAGAACCTTGAAATAGCTTGAAAGGATTAAGAATGGAAATGCGAATCTACTGAGAGATCTTCAACACATCGGAACCCTTGAATAGCGAGAAATGAATAAATAAGAGAGTCTTCGATAAGAAATTCCAACATGGAAAACATGTGAACCAATGAAAATGATATGATCAACACCGAAAGCTTGAATTGAATCCACCGGAAAAGAAAAAGAATGGAGAATGATGAACTTGAAGCTCCGTTACTATCTTCCTGAGAATCACCGGCTAAGAACATTGACGGAAAAGAATGGAGAGATTTCCCATCGATAAAATGATACTCGATTAAGAAATCTGAGTCCTTGAAGAAAAAGGGTGGGATGGCGGGAAAACAAAGTCAACTTGGGACGGATGTAATGGATACCGTTGAGAAAAACTGATAACTGATCTAGCAGAAATTGAAAGGATATTAACTTGAAGAGAAGCACACCAGTTGAAAAGGATTGACATGACAATTTTGATGATCGAAAGGATTAGCACTTCCATAGAAATATGAGAACACCGTTTGGAAAAGGTAGGGAATCAACACTTGACATTGAAGCAACTCGAATACCACAACTCAAAACAAAACAAAGGATTGGCTTGCAAAATAAGCCGGAAACAAACATATGATAGAGATTTCGTCTGAAATTTTCATGGTGGGGCCCACACGGGCTCGATCGTACAGCACCATCATGTACAAGGCAGTGCACATGACATACGAAGCATCCTCGAGTTAGCATAGCCAAGGACTCTTTAAGACACAACAAGACCACTGTAAAACCAACCGTGGATAGGCGGACCACTAGACGTCGAACCCCAATCTCATAGCATGCATTTGTCAGAAAGATATCCTAGGAGCTACTTGAATTCCCACCTATAAACTCCCGAAACTTTCTGGTTATGCAATCTGGTGTTGCGGATACAGGAAGGCACAATATATATCACACAACTAGCAAGCCCTACGCTCCAACTGTATCCATCCGTCAACACATAACCAAGAAAACTCCGGAAATCCTGTACCTCAACCTTCGAAAAGCATCCGTTATATGAGTTATGGCAATACTCCCTAACTCCCTCCCCAGTACTAGGTGGCGTCGAGGTTATCTCACCAACAACTGCATAAAATAGATTTTCAATGTCGGCGAACTCAGGTATTCCAGAACTACAACGGTAAAATTGTGATGACAACACCTCAGAGCTCAACTCCCCGGGACATTGTCATAACCCCTAAATGTCAGGAGGCACCAAGAACAATGTTCTCGTCACAAGAATATCAGAACGATTCCAAGATACCAGCGTGATCCTAAAAACATTTCATGAAATTTGACGAGAGTTAAGTCAAAACATCTACGTCAGGAGGCCTCACCAGAGTGACGAAGGGACTAAGGAGTAAAAGAATCCTACTCTCCGATATATATATATATATATATATATATATATATAATCCTAAGACTCAAAACATATTTCTTCTAGACTCGACAAAGTCAGTGATTCAATCAAGCAGGGGGCTCCTAAGTCGGGGATGGCTCTGATTACCAACTTGTAACGCCCACGATGTGGCTATATCTCCCACGTGTCGAGGCACGACTTAGAGGCATAACCGAATCGTGGTTTTGTCGCAAGAGGGGTAATCTTCACATAATCCCATGTACGGAATAAGAAAGGGATAAGGAGTTGGCTTACAATCGCCACTTCACACAAATAACAAGTTTAAACATACATCATCTATAATACAATCAAGGTCCGACTACGGAACCAAAATAAAACAAGACAACCCCAAATGCTAGATCCCCGATCGTCCCAACTGGGCTCCACTACCGATCATCAGGAAATGAAACATAGTAACGACCAAGGTCCTCGTCCAACTCCCACTTGAGTTCGGTAGCATCACCTACACTGGTATCATCGGCACCTGCAACTGTTTGGAAGTAGCCGTGAGTCACGAGGACTCAGCAATCTCACACCCGCGAGATCAAGACTATTTAAAATTATGGGTAGGATAAGGTAATGAGGTGGAGCTGCAGCCAGCACTAAGAAAATATGGTGGCTAAAATACACAAGTGAGAGTAAGATGAGAAGCTACGCAACGGTCGTGAAGCTACAAGTGATCAAGAAGTGATCCTGAAACTACTTACATTCAAGCATAACACAAGACCATGTTCACTTCGCAGACTCCGCTGAAAAGAGACCATCACGGCTACACACGCGGTTTATTCATTTTAATTAAGTAAAGTGTCAAGTTCTCTACAACCGGATATTAAAAAAATCCCATCTGCCACATAACCGCGTGCACGGCTCTCGAAAGTTTATACCCTGCAGGAGTGTCCCAATTTAGCCCATCACAAGTTCTCACAATCAACGAAGGGTATTCCTTCTCCTGGAAAGACCCGATCAGTCTCGGAATCCCGGTTACAAGACATTTCGACAATGGTAAAACAAGACCAGCAAGACCACCCGACTGTGCCGACAAATTCCGATAGGAGCTGCACATATCTCGTTCTCAGGGCACACCGGATGAGCAATCCGTACAACTAAAACCAGCCCTCAAGTTTCCCCGAGGTGGCGCTGCAAAGGGAACTAGTTTGGACCAACACTCAGAGGAGCACTGGCCCAGGGGGGTTAAAATAAAGATGACCCTCGGGTCTGCAGAACCCAAGGGAAAAGGCTTAGGTTGTCAAATGTAAAACCAAGGTTGGGCCTTGCTGGAGGAGTTTCATTCAAAGCAAACTGTCAAGGGGGTCCCATAACCCCGACCGCGTAAGAAATGCAAAATCAAGGAACATAACACCGGTATGACGGAAACTAAGGCGGCAAGAGTGGAACAAAACACCAGGCATAAGGCCGAGCCTTCCACCCTTTACCAAGTATATAGATGCATTAATTAAGATAAGAGATATTGTGATATCCTAACATAAACATGTTCCAACTTGGAGCAAACTTCAACTTCACCTGCAACTAACAATGCTATAAGAGGGGCTGAGCAAAAGCGGTAATATAGCCAAACACCGGTTTGCTAGGAAGGTGGGTTAGAGGCTTGACATGGCAATATGGGAGGCATGATAAGCAAGTGATAGATAGCGCTACATAGCGGTAGAGCAAACAACTAGCAAGCAAAGATAGAAGTGATATCGAAGGTATGGTCATCTTGCCTGAACTCCCGCTAGGAAGAAGAACGAGTCCATGAAGTAGACGAACCAACATAGTCGAATGGATCCTCACAAACGCAATGTTACAGGAACCAACACGAAGAAGCAACACCGGAAAGAAGCAAACAACATGGTAAACCAACACACATAAACATGGCATGATGCACAATTAAGTATGATGCATGTCCGGTTTAAAGAGGCATGGCATGGCAAGGCAAAGTGCAACAAACAATACTACAAGTTAAGTGGAGCTCAATATGCAATGACTTGCATATTGACGAAACACCACATGACTTATTTAGTTCTCTCTCGGTTATGTACTCAACAATATTAAATGTTGTTAAACATGGCAAGAGGTGAAGCATAAGTAAGCTAACTATTTAGGCAAGTTTAAATGAGGCCGGAAACAACAACCAACAATTCCGGAAAATCCCCATGTGCATACTTTGGATATGGTACTTTTCTGCCGTAAACACAATTTTAGAGTTATTAAACATGCAAAGTAATGCCACCATGTTAAACTATGCATTTTTCTAGACAAGATGCATATAAAGTTTATTAAATTTCGAGTTACGATTATTTAGTAATGAATTAAGCCAATTTAACATGCCATTTATGCAAAAATAAACAAACAACATTTTAAACATGGATGAAAGTTGGAAATTATGAAACTAGACAAAATTCTAAGCATTTCCATATTTAAAACATTTTAAACCGATGCGCGGTTGTGGAGATATTAAATGCATGAAGTATGAGGGTTTTTCTATAAAACAACAAATCCTGGGGAAATTGCTAAAATCGCATATGTGGAAAAAAATGTCTATGGGCCGAAACTGCTAAAATTGGGCCAGCTACTGCACGCGCTGCACACGGATGGCTTTGGTGGCGTGTCACCTCGGGCCCAAGGGCCTGTCGATGCTGGGTCGGGCCGATGGAGGCGGCTCTTGTTGGGGAACGTAGTAATTTCAAAAAATTTTCTACGCACACGCAAGATCATGGTGATGCATAGCAACGAGAGGGGAGAGTGTTGTCCACGTACCCTTGTAGACCGAAAGCGGAAGTGTTAGCACAAAATAGTTGATGTAGTCGTACGTCTTCACGATCCGACCGATCAAGTACCAAACGCATGGCACCTCCGAGTTCTGCACATGTTCAACTCGATGACGTCCCTCAAACTCCGATCCAGCCGAGTGTTGAGGGAGAGTTTCGTCAGCACGACGGCGTGGTGATGATGATGATGTTCTACCGACGCAGGGCTTCGCCTAAGCACCGCTACGATATGACCGAGGTGGATTATGGTGGAGGGGGGCAGCGCACACGGCTAAGATATCAAGAGATCAATTGTTGTGTCTATGGGGTGCCCCCTGCCCCCGTATATAAAGGAGCAAGGGGGGAGGCCGCCGGCCTAGGAGGAGGGCGCGCCAAGGGGGGAGTCCTACTCCCACCGGGAGTAGGACTCCTCCTTCCCTTGTTGGAGTAGGAGAGAAGGAAAGAGGGGGAGAGGAACAAGGAAAAGGGGGCTGCACCTCTTGTCCAATTCGGACCAGAGGGGGGGCGCGCGCCTCCTTCCTTTTGGCCTCTCTCATCTATTCCCGTATGGCCCAATAAGGCCCATATACTCCCCGGCGAATTCCCGTAACTCTCCGGTACTCCAAAAAATACCCGAATCACTCGGAACCTTTCCGATGTCCGAATATAGTCGTCCAATATATCGATCTTTATGTCTCGACCATTTTGAGACTCCTCGTCATGTCCCCGATCTCATCCGGGACTCCGAACTCCTTTGGTACATCAAAACTCATAAACTGATAATATAACTGTCATCGAAACCTTAAGCGTGCGGACCCTACGGGTTCGAGAACATTGTAGACATGACCGAGACACGTCTCCGGTCAATAACCAATAGCGGAACCTGGATGCTCATATTGGCTCCCACATATTCTACGAAGATCTTTATCGGTCAAACCGCATAACAACATACGTTGTTCCCTTTGTCATCGGTATGTTACTTGCCCGAGATTCGATCGTCGGTATCTCAATACCTAGTTCAATCTCGTTACCGGCAAGTCTCTTTACTCGTTCCATAATACATCATCTCGCAACTAACTCATTAGTTGCAATGCTTGCAAGGCTTTAGGTGATGTGCATTACTGAGAGGGCCCAGAGATACCTCTCCGACAATCGGAGTGACAAATCCTAATCTCGAAATACGCCAACCCAACAAGTACCTTCGGAGACACCTGCAGAGCACCTTTATAATCACCCAGTTACGGTGTGATGTTTGGTAGCACACAAAGTGTTCCTCTGGTAAACGGGAGTTGCATAATATCATAGTCATAGGAACATGTATAAGTCATGAAGAAAGCAATAGCAACAAACTAAACGATCAAGTGCTAAGCTAACGGAATGGGTCAAGTCAATCACATCATTCTCCTAATGATGTGATCCCGTTAATCAAATGACAACTCATGTCTATGGTTAGGAAACATAACCATCTTTGATCAACGAGCTAGTCAAGTAGAGGCATACTAGTGACACTCTGTTTGTCTATGTATTCACACATGTATTATGTTTCCGGTTAATACAATTCTAGCATGAATAATAAACATTTATCATGATATAAGGAAATAAATAATAACTTTATTATTGCCTTTACGGCATATTTCCTTCAGTCTCCCACTTGCACTAGAGTCAATAATCTAGTTCACATCGCCATGTGATTTAATACGAATAGTTCACATCACCATGTGATTAACACCCATAGTTCACATCGACATGTGACCAACACCTAAAGGGTTTACTAGAGTCAATAATCTAGTTCACATTGCTATGTGATTAACACCCAAAGAGTACTAAGGTGTGATCATGTTTTACTTGTGAGAGAAGTTTAGTCAATGGGTCTGCCACATTCAGATCCGTAAGTATTTTGCAAATTTCTATGTCAATAATGCTCTGCACGGAGCTACTCTAGCTAATTGCTCCCACTTTCAATATGTATCCAGATTGAGATTTAGAGTCATCTGGATCAGTGTCAAAATTTGCATCGACGTAACCCTTTACGACGAACCTTTTTGTCACCTCCATAATCGAGAAACATATCCTTATTCCACTAAGGATAATTTTGACCAATGTCCAGTGATCTACTCCTAGATCACTATTGTACTCCCTTGCCAAACTCAGGGCAGGGTATACAATAGGTCTGGTACACATCATGGCATACTATATAGAACCTATGGCTGAGGCATAGGGAATGACTTTCATTCTCTCTCTATCTTCTGCCATGGCCAGGTTTTGAGTCTTACTCAACTTCACACCTTGTAACACACGCAAGAACTCCTTCTTTGACTGTTCCATTTTGAAATACTTCAAAATCTTGTCAAGGTATGTAATCATTAAAAAACTTATCAAGGGTCTTGATCTATCTCTATAGATCTTGATGCTCAATATTTAAGCAGCTTCACCTAGGTCTTTATTTGAAAAAACTCCTTTCAAACATTCCTTTATGCTTTGCAGAATAATTCTACATTATCTCTGATCAACAATATGTCATTCACATATACTTATCAGAAATGTTGTAGTGCTCCCACTCACTTTCTTGTAAATACATGCTTCACCGCAAGTCAGTATAAAACTATATGCTTTGATCAACTTATCAAAGCGTATATTCCAACTCCGAGATGCTTGCACCAGTACATAGATGGATCGCTGGAGCTTGCATATTTTGTTAGCACCTTTAGGATTGACAAAACCTTCTGGTTGCATCATATAGAACTTTTCTTTAATAAATCCATTAAGGAATGCAGTTTTGTTTATCCATTTGCCAGATTTCATAAAATGTGGCAATTGCTAACATGATTTGGACAGACTTAAGCATAGATACGAGTGAGAAACTCTCATCGTAGTCAACACCTTGAACTTGTCGAAAACCTTTTGCAACAATTCTAGCTTTGTAGATAGTAACACTACTATCAATGTCTGTCTTCCTCTTGAAAATCCATTTAATCTCAATGGCTCACCGATCTTTGGGCAAGTCAATCAAAGTCCATACTTTGTTCTTATATATGGATCTCATCTCAGATTTCATGGCCTCAAGCCATTTCGTGGAATCTGGGCTAATCATCGCTTCCTCATAGTTCGTAGGTTCGTCATGGTCAAGTAACATGACCTCCAGAACATGATTACCATACCACTCTGGTGCGCATCTCACTCTGGTTTACCTACGTGGTTCGGTAGTAACTTGATCTGAAGTTACATGATCATCATCATTAGCTTCCTCACTAATTGGTGTAGGCGTCACAGAAACAGATTTCTGTGATGAACTACTTTCCAATAAGGGAGCAGGTACAGTTACCTCATCAAGTTCTACTTTCCTCCCACTCACTTCTTTCGAGAGAAACTCCTTCTCTAGAAAGGATCCATTCTCAACAATGAATAACTTGATTTTGGATCTGTGATAGAAGGTGTACCCAACATTTTCTTTTGGGTATCCTATGAAGACGCACTTCTCCAATTTGGGTTTGAGCTTATCAGGTTGAAACTTTTCCACATAAGCATTGCAACCTCAAACTTTAAGAAACGACAACTTTGGTTTCTTGCCAAACCACAGTTCATACGGTGTCGCCTCAACGGATTTATATGGTGCCCTTTTTAACGTGAATGCAGCTGTCTCTAATACATAACCCCAAAACTATAGTGATTAATCGGTAAGAAACATCATAGATTGCACTATATCCAATAATAGTACGATTATGACGTTCGGACACACCATTACACTGTGGTGTTCCAGGTGGCGTGAGTAGTGAAACTATTTCACATTGTTTTAACTGAAGGCCAAACTCTTAACTCAAATATTTTACCTCTGCGGTCATATCATAGAAACTTTTATTTTCTTGTTATGATGATTCTCCACTTCACTCTGAAATTCTTTGAACTTTTCAAATGTTTTAGACTTGTGTTTCATTAAGTAGATATACCCATATCTACTCAAATCATCTGTGAAGGTCAGAAAATAACGATACTTGCCGTGAGCCTTAACACTCATCGGACCGCATACATCAGTATGTATTATTTCCAACAAGTCAGTTGCTCCCTCCATTGTTCTGGAGAACGGAGTCTTAGTCATCTTGCCCATGAGGCATGGTTCGCAAGCATCAAGTGATTCATAATCAAGTGATTCCAAAAGCCCATCAGCATGGAGTTCCTTCATGTGCTTTACACCAATATGACCTAAACGGCAGTGCCGCAAATAAGTTGCACTATCATTATTAACTTTGCATCTTTTGGCTTCAATATTATGAATATGTGTTTCACTACGATCAAGATCCAACGAACCATTTTCATTGGGTGTATGACCATATAAGGTTTTATTCATGTAAACAGAACAACAATTATTCTCTAACTTAAATGAATAACTGTTTTGCAATAAACATGATCAAATCATATTCATGCTCAACGCAAACACCAAATAACATTTATTTAGGTTTAACACTAATCCCGAGAGTATAGGGAGTGTAGGATGATGATCATATCAATCATGGAACCACTTCCATCACACATTGTCACTTCACCCTTAACTAGTCTCTGTTCATTCTGCAACTCCTGTTTTGAGTTACTACTCTTAGCAACTGAACCAGTATCAAATACCGAGGGGTTGCTATAAACACTAGTAAAGTACACATCAATTACATGTATATCAAATATAGCATTGTTCACTTTGCCATCCTTCTTATCCGCTAAATACTTGGGGCAGTTCCATTTTTAGTGACCAGTCCCTTTGCAGTAGAAGCACTTAGTCTCAGGCTTAGGTCCAGACTTGGGCTTCTTCACTTGAGCAGCAATTTGCTTGCCATTCTTCTTGAAGTTCCCTTTCTTTCCCTTTGCCCTTTTTTTTGAAACTAGTGGTCTTGTTAACCATCAACACTTGATGCTCTTTCTTGATTTCTACCTTCATCGATTTCATCATCATGAAAACCTCGGGAATCGTTTTCGTCATCCCTTGCATACTATAGTTCATCACGAAGTTCTACTAACTTGGTGATGGTGACTAGAGAATTCTGTCAATCACTATTTTATCTAGAAGATTAACTCCCACTTGATTCAAGCGATTGTAGTACCCAGACAATCTGAACACATGCTCACTGCTTGAGCTATTCTCCTCCATCTTTTAGCTATAGAACTTGTTGGAGACTTCATATCTCTCAACTCGGGTATTTGCTTGAAATATTAACTTCAACTCCTGGAACATCCATATGATCCATGACGTTCAAAACGTCTTTGAAGTCCCGATTCTAAGCTGTTAAGCATGGTGCACTAAACTATCAAGTAGTCATCATATTAAGCTAGCCAAACGTTCATGACGTCTGCATCTACTCCTGCAATAGGTCTGTCACCTAGCGGTGCATCAAGGACATAATTCTTCTGTGCAGCAATGAGGATAAACCTCAGATCAAGGATCCAATCCGCATCATTGCTACTAACATATTTCAACTTAGTTATCTCTAGGAACATATCAAAAATAAAACAGGGGAGCTAAACGTGAGCTATTGATCTACAACATAGATATGCTAATACTACCAGGACTAAGTTCATGATAAATTTAAGTTCAATTAATCATATTACTTAAGAACTCCCACTTAGAAAGACATCCCTCTAATCTTCTAAGTGATCACGTGATCCAAATGAACTAAACCATAACTGATCATCACGTGAAATGGAGTAGCTTTCACTGGTGAACATCAATATGTTGATCATATCTACTATATGATTCACGCTCGACCTTTCGGTCTCAGTGTTCCGAGGCCATATCTGCATATGCTAGGCTCGTCAAGTTTAACCTGAGTATTCTGCGTGTGCAAAACTGGCTTGCACCCATTGTAGATGGACGTAGAGCTTATCACACCCGATCATCACGTGGTGTCTGGGCACGACGAACTTTGGCAATGGTGCATACTCAGGGAGAACACTTTTATCTTGAAATTTAGTGAGAGATCATCTTATAATGCTACCATCAATCAAAGCAAGATAAGATGCATAAAAGATAAACATCACATGCAATCAATATAAGTGATATGATATGGCCATCATCATCTTGTGCTTGTGATCTCCATCTCCGAAGCACCGTTATGATCACCATCGTCACCGGCGCGACACCTTGATCTCCATCGTAGCATCGTTGTCGTCTCGCCAATCTTATGCTTCTACGACTATTGCTACCGCTTAGTGATAAAGTAAAGCATTAAAGGGTGATTGCATTGCATACAATAAAGCGACAACCATATGGCTCCTGCCAGTTGCCGATAACTTGGTTACAAAACATGATCATCTCATACAATAAAATTTAGCATCATGTCTTGACCATATCACATCACAACATGCCCTGCAAAAACAAGTTAGACGTCCTCTACTTTGTTGTCGCAAGTTTTACGTGGCTGCTACGGGCTTAGCAAGAACCGTTCTTACCTACGCATCAAAACCACAACGATAGTTTGTCAAGTTGGTGTTGTTTTAACCTTCACAAGGACCGGGTGTAGCCACACTCGGTTCAACTAAAGTTGGAGAAACTGACACCCGCCAGCCATCTGTGTGCAAAGCACGTCAGTAGAACCAGTCTCGCGTAAGCGTACGCGTAATGTCGGTCCGGGCCGCTTCATCCAACAATACCGCCGAACCAAAGTATGACATGCTGGTAAGCAGTATGACTTATATCGCCCACAACTCACTTGTGCTCTACTCGTGCAAATAACATCAACGCATAAAACCAGGCTCGGATGCCACTGTTGGGGAACATAGTAATTTCAAAAAAATTCCTACACACACGCAAGATCATGGTGATGCATAGCAACAAGAGGGGAGAGTGTTGTCCACATACCCTCGTAGACCGAAAGCAGAAGCGTTAGCACAACGCGGTTGATGTAGTCATACGTCTTCACGATCCGACCGATCAAGTACCGAACGCACGGCACCTCCGAGTTCTGCACATGTTCAACTCGATGACGTCCCTCGAACTCTGATCCAGCCGAGTGTTGAGGGAGAGTTTCGTCAGCACGACGGCGTGATGACGATGATGATGTGCTACCGACGCAGGGCTTCGCCTAAGCACCGCTACAATATGACCGAGGTGGATTATGGTGGAGGGGGGCACCGCACACGGCTAAGAGATCAAGAGATCAATTGTTGTGTCTATGGGGTGCCCCCTGCCCCCGTATATAAAGGATCAAGGGGGAGGCGGCCGGCCTAGGAGGAGGGCGCGCCAAGGGAGAGTCCTACTCCCATCGGGAGTAGGACCCCTCCTTCCCTTGTTGGAGTAGGAGAGAAGGAAAGAGGGGGAGAGGAGCAAGGAAAAGGGGGCTGCACCCCTTGTCCAATTCGGACCAGAGGGGGGCGCG
The DNA here is from genome assembly GCF_018294505.1 of Triticum aestivum. NCBI lineage: Eukaryota > Viridiplantae > Streptophyta > Magnoliopsida > Poales > Poaceae > Triticum > Triticum aestivum. The sequence goes on along the minus strand of NC_057800.1, from coordinate 372,690,461 downwards.
TGCCTCCTTCCTTTTGGCCTCTCTCCTCTATTCCCGTATGGCCCAATAAGGCCCATATACTCCCCGGCGAATTCCCGTAACTCTCCGGTACTCCGAAAAATACCCGAATCACTCGGAACCTTTCCGATGTCCGAATATAGTCATCCAATATATCGATCTTTACGTCTCGACCATTTGGAGACTCCTCGTCATGTCCCCGATCTCATCCGGGACTCCGAACTCCTTTGGTACATCAAAACTCATAAACTCATAATATAACTGTCATCGAAACCTTAAGCGCGCGGACCCTACGGGTTCGAGAACAATGTAGACATGACCGAGACACGTCTCCGGTCAATAACCAATAGCGGAACCTGGATGCTCATATTGGCTCCCACATATTCTACGAAGATCTTTATCGGTCAAACCGCATAACAACATACGTTGTTCCCTTTGTCATCGGTATGTTACTTGCCCAAGATTCGATCGTCGGTATCTCAATACCTACTTCAATCTCGTTACCGGCAAGTCTCTGTACTCGTTCCGTAATACATCATCTTGCAACTAACTCATTAGTTGCAATGCTTGCAAGGCTTTAGGTGATGTGCATTACCGAGAGGGCCCAGAGATACCTCTCCGACAATCGGAGTGACAAATCCTAATCTCGAAATACGCCAACCCAACAAGTACCTTCGGAGACACCTGTAGAGCACGAGCACCTTTATAATCACCCAGTTATGTTGTGACGTTTGGCAGCACACAAAGTGCTCCTCAGTTAAACGGGAGTTGCATAATCTCATAGTCATAGGAACATGTATAAGTCATGAAGAAAGCAATAGCAACAAACTAAACGATCAAGTGCTAAGCTAACGGAATGGGTCAAGTCAATCACATCATTCTCCTAATGATGTGATCCCATTAATCAAATGACAACTCATGTCTATGGTTAGGAAACATAACCATCTTTGATCAACGAGCTAGTCAAGTAGAGCCATACTAGTGACACTCTGTTTGTTTATGTATTCACACATGTATTATGTTTCCGGTTAATGCAATTCTAGCATGAATAATAAACATTTATCATGATATAAGGAAATAAACAATAACTTTATTATTGCCTCTAGGGCATATTTCCTTCAGCTCTGGGCCTGGCGGAGAGAAGGCTGTTCCATGCGGGAGTCAACGCGAGCGGGCGCGAAGCTCGTCGCCCTCGATCCCGACAGGGACGAGGCCATGGCGGCGTCAGCGGCCAACAGTGACAGTGGTGGCGACAGATCCGGGAATGGGGAGGTAGAGGGCACTCCGGGAGGCGGCGCGAGCATCCCTGACGGTCGCAAGCTGCAGTAGGTAGACGACAGTGACGGTTAGAGAGAGAGAACGGGGGAAAGGGAAGGAAGCAAGAGAGGGGAGGGGTTAGCCTGCTGCTGGTGGTGGTCGCCAATGGCGACTCCGGCGAGGCGACGGGGATGACGGTAGACAGGGGGGTCCGGTGGGGGGGGTCGAGGTGGGCGCGAGGAGGCGCGGTCGGATGGGAGGAGCTCGTCGCTCTCCCGATCCAGATCGGAGATGGCGGCGTGAGTGAGCGCCTCGGGCTCGGATGGGCTTGGCAGGCCGCAGATGGGCCTGGCAGGGCCGGCGCAAGGTGGGAGGAGGGAGGCGCTCGCAGAGGCACGTGCCGCGCTGCCACTGGCCTTAGGCGGTGATGGGGGTTCAGTTGGTGGCTCGCCCGCAGGGGTAGCGCCAAGTGGCGGCGGCGGTTAGGCCGGCGCGGAAAATGAGGAGGAGGTGGGAGGAGGCTCGTGGGGCGCGGATTTCGAGGAGGGGCTAGGTTTTCCAGAAATGGAAGGGGGAAGTGGCTATTTATAGGCAAGGGGGCTTGGTTAGGGGGGATTAGCTCCGTTTCGAAGCCGTTCGATCACCATCAGACAGTCTGAAGCAGAGGGGTAGGTAGGTGGGCTAGATGGACTGTGTAGAGGGGGTTGGGCTGAGAAGAGGGGGAAGAAGTGAGGCCCGGCAACATTTTTTGGAGATCGAAAACGTCCAATGATTTGACCGACTATATTGTCGCAATAGTTATCCATTGGGGCATCAAATGATCTCCGAATGTGATGAAAGTTGACAGGAAGTCTACCTACCCTATAATAAGACCGCACGCCAACTTTCATCCCATTCCGAGAACATTTTCTTCCTACTTATAAAATACTATCTCGGACGTGCCGCGGGCGCGTGTGAGTGTGTCTGGGCTCAGAACGGACAACAGAGAGAATTGGTTGAACCTATACGGATGCAAGTTTTGAAAACATGATGATGTAATGCACATGATGACATGGCAAAATGCAACACGCAAGCAAATGACGTGGCAAAGATAGCGAATAACTGGAAGACACCTAGCGCAACGGTCTCGGGGAGTTACACTACGGGTTCGAGAACTATGTAGACATGACCGAGACACATCTCCGGTCAATAACCAATAGCGGAACCTGGATGCTCATATTCGTTCCTACATATTCTAAGAAGTGAAGGAAATATGCCCTAGAGGCAATAATAAAGTTGTTATTTATATTTCCTTATATCACGATAAATGTTTATTATTCATGCTAGAATTCAATTAATAGGAAACTTAGTACATGTGTGAATACATAAACAAACAGAGTGTCACTAGTATGCATCTACTTGACTAGCTCGTTAATCAAATATGGTTTTTCCTAGCCATGGACAGGAGTTGTCATTTGATGAATGGGATCACATCATTAGAGAATGATGTGATTGACTTGACCCATCCGTTAGCTTAGCACGATGATCGTTTAGTTTGTTGCTGTTGCTTTCTCCATAACTTATAAATGTTCCTATGACTATGAGATTATGCAACTCCCGAATACCGGAGGAACACTTAGTGTGCTATCAAATGTCACAACATAACTGGGTGACTATAAAGATACTCTACAGGTGTCTCCGATGGTGTTTGTTGAGTTGGCATAGATCGAGATTAGGATTTGTCACTCCATGTATCGGAGAGGTATCTCTGGGCCCTCTCGGTAATGCACATCACAATAAGCCTTGCAAGCAATGTGACTAATGAGTTAGTTACATGATGTTGCATTACGGAACGAGTAAAGAGACTTGCCAGTAACGAGATTGAACTAGGTATTGAGGTACCGATGATCGAATCTACCGATGACAAAGGGAACAACGTATGTTGTTGTGCAGTTTGACCGATAAAGATCTTCGTAGAATATGTAGGAACCAATATGAGCATCCAGGTTCTGCTATTGGTTATTGACCGGTAGTGAGTCTGGGTCATGTCTACATAATTCTTGGACCCGTAGGGTCCGCACGCTTAACGTTAGGTGATGATCGGTATTATGAGTTTATGTGTTTTGATGAACCGAAGGTAGTTTGGAGTCTAGGTTATGATCACGGACATGACGAGGTGTCTCGAAATGGTTGAGACATAAAGATCGATATGTTGGAAGGCTATGTTTGGACATCGGAATGGTTGCGGGTAAGTTCGGGCATTTACCAAAGTACCGAGGGGGTTACCGGAAACCCCCGGGGAGTGTATGGGCCTTATTGGGCCTTAGTGGGAGAGAGGAGGAGGAGGCCAAAGTGTAGGGCGCGCCCCCCAAGCCCAATCCTAATTGGGTGGGGGCCGCCCCCCTTCCTTCCCTCTCTCTCCCCTTCCTTTCTCACCTACTCCAACAAGGGAAGGGGGAATCCTACTCCCACCGGGAATGGGACTCCCCCCTTGGGTGCGCCATGAGGGGGCCGGCCCTCCCCCTCCTCCACTCCTTTATATACGGGGGAGGGGGGCACCCCATTGACACACAAGTTGATTGTTTTAGCCGTGTGCGGTGCCCCCCTCCACAAATTTCCACCTCGATCATATCATTGTAGAGCTTAGGCGAAGCCATGTGTTGGTAACTTCATCATCACCGTCATCATGCCGTCGTGCTGACGAAACTCTCCCTCGACCTCAGCTGGATCTAGAGTTCATGGGACGTCACCGAGCTGAACGTGTGCAGATTGCAGAGGTGTCGTACCTTCGGCGCTACGATCGGTCGGATCGTGAAGACGTACGACTACATAAACCGCGTTGTCATGACGCTTCCTCTTATGGTCTACGAGGGTACATGGACAACACTCTCCCCTCTCGTTGCTATGCATCACCTAGATGGATCTTGCTTGTGCGTAGGAATTTTTTGAAATTATTGTGTTCCCCAACAGTGGCATCTGATCTAGGTCTAAGCGTAGATGTTATATGCACGGGTAGAACACAAAGGAGTTGTGGGCGTGGGTATATACATATTACTTGTGTCACTAGTTGATTCTTTATTCAGCGGTATTGTTGGATGAAGCGGCTCAGACCGACATTACGCGTATGCTTACGCGAGCCTGGTTCTACTGACATGCTTCGCACACATGTGGCTAGTGGGTGTCAGTTTCTCCAACTTTAGTTGAATCGGATTCAATGAACAGTGTTGTTTCTAAAGATCAAAAAGCAATTACTATACCGCGTTGTGGTTTTTTTGATGCGTAGGTAAGAATGGTTATTTCTCAGCCCGTAGCAGCCATGTAAAACTTGCAACAACCAAGTAGAGGACGTCTAACTTGTTTTTGCAGGGCATGTTGTGATGTGATATGGTCAAGACATGATGCTAAATTTTATTGTATGAGATGATCATGTTTTGTAACAGAGTTATCGGCAACTGGCAGGAGCCATACGGTTGTCGCTTTATTGTATGAAATGCAATCGCCATGTAATTGCTTTACATTATCACGAAGCGGTAGCGATAGTCGTAGAAGCAATAGTTGGCGAGATGACAATGATGCTTCGATGGAGATCAAGGTGTCAAGCCGGTGACGATGGTGATCATGATGGTGCTTTGGAGTTGGAGATCGAAGGCACAAGATGATGATGGCCATATCATATCACTTATATTGATTGCATGTGATGTTTATCCTTTATGCATCTAATTTTGCTTAGTTCGGCGGAAGCATTATAAGATGATCTCTCACTAAATTTCAAGGTATAAGTGTTCTCCCTGAGTATGCACCGTTGCTACAGGTTGTCGTGCCGAGACACCACGTGATGATCGGGTATGATAAGCTCTACATTCACATACAACGGGTGCAAGCCAGTTTTGCACATGTAGAATACTCGGGTTAAACTTGACAAGCCTAGCATTTGCAGATATGACCTCAGAACACTGAGACCAAAAGGTTGAGCGTGAATCATATAGTAGATATGATCAACGTAGTGATGTTCATCATTTAAAACTACTCCATCTCACGTGATGATCGGACATGGTTTAGTTGATGTGGATCACATGATCACTTAGATGATTAGAGGGATGTCTATCTAAGTTGGAGTTCTTAAGTAATATGATTAATTGAACTTTAATTTATCATGAACTTAGTACCTGATAGTATTTTGCATGTCTATGTTGTTGTAGATAGATGACCCGTGCCGTGTTCCATTGAATTTTAATGCGTTCCTAGAGAAAGCTAAGTTGAAAGATGATGGTAGAAATTACACGGACTGGGTCCGTAACTTGAGGATTATCCTCATTGCTGCACAGAAGAATTACGTCCTAGAAGCACCGCTAGGTGACAAACCCGCTGCAGGAGCAACACTAGATGTTATGAACGTCTAGCAGAGCAAAGCTGATGACTACTCAATAGTTCAGTGTGCCATGCTTTATGGCTTAGGACCGGGACTTAACGACGTTTTGAACATCTTGGAGCATACGAGATGTTCCAGGAGTTGAAGTTAATATTTCAAGAAAATGCCCGAATTGAGATATATGAAGTCTCCAATAAGTTCTATAGCTACAAAATGGAGGAGAATAGTTCTGTCAGTGAACATCTACTCAGAATGTCTGGGTCCCACAACCACTTGACTCAACTAGGAGTTAATCTTCCTGATGATAGTGTCATTGACAGAGTTCTTAAATCACTGCCACCAAGCTACAAGAGCTTCGTGATGAACTATAATATGCAAGGGATGGATAAGACGATTCCTGAGCTCTTCGCAATGCTAAAGGCTATGGAGGTAGAAATCAAGAAGGAACATAAAGTGTTGATGGTCAACAAGACCACCAGTTTCAAGAAAAAGGGTAAAGGGAAGAAGGGGAACTTCAAGAAGAACGACAAGCAAGTTGCTGCTCAAGTGAAGAAGCCCAAGTCTGGACCTAAGCCAGACACTGAGTGCTTCTACTACAAAGGGACTGGTCACTGGAAGCGGAACTGCCCCATTTATTTGGCGGAGAAGAAGGATGGAAAAGTGAAAGGTATATTTGATATACATGTTATTGATGTGTACCTTACTAATGCTCGCAGTAGCGCCTGGGTATTTGATACTGGTTTTGTTGCTAATATTTGCAACTCGAAACAGGGGCTACGGATTAAGCAAAGATTGGCTAAGGACGAGGTGACGATGCACGTGGGAAATGGTTCCAAAGTTGATGTGATCGCCGTCGGCACGCTACCTCTAAATCTACCTTCGGGATTAGTATTAGACCTGAATAATTGTTATTTGGTGCCAGCATTAAGCATGAACATTATATCTGGATCTTGTTTGATGTGAGATGGTTATTCATTTAAATCAGAGAATAATGGTTGTTCTATTTATATGAGTAATATCTTTTATGGTCATGCACCCTTGATGCGTAGTCTATTTTTACTAAATCTCGATAGTAGTGATACACATATTCATAGTATTGAAGCTAAAAGATATAAGTTTAATAATGATAGTGCAACTTATTTGTGGCACTACCATTTAGGTCATATGCCATGCTGATGGACTTTTGGAATCAATTGATTATGAATCAGTTGATGCTTGCGAACCATGCCTCATGGGCAAGATGACTAAGACTCCGTTCTCTGGAACACTGGAACGAGCAACAGACTTATTGGAAATAATACATACTAATGTATGCGGTCCAATGAGTGTTGATGCTCGTGGCGGGTATCGTTATTTTTCTGACCTTCATAGATGATTTGAGCAGATATGGGTATATCTACTTAATGAAACATAAGTCTGAAGCATTTGAAAAGTTCAAAGAATTTCATAGTGAAGTGGAAAATCATCGTAACAAGAAAATTAAGTTTCTACGATCTGATCGTGGAGGTGAATATTTGAGTTATGAGTTTGGTCTTCATTTGAAACAATGCGGAATAGTTATGCAACTCACACCACCTGGAACACCATGGCGTAATGGTGTGTCCGAACATTGTACTCGCACTTTATTAGATATGGTGCGATCTATGATGTCTCTTACTGATTTACTGCTATCATTTTGGGGTTATGCTTTAGAGACGGCTGCATTCACATTAAATAAGGCACCATCGAAATCCATTGAGACGACACGTTATGAACTGTGGTTTCACTACTACAGGATGCTGCTAACAAGACACTACAATCAGAGACCCTTCGAGAAACGATGTGTGATGCCATAATCGCAAACGGTGCTGTATGAAAACCGTCAGAAATGTACAAAACGTTTGCGATGACGGATGCATCAAACACGATTCAGGTTTTAGTTGTGTGTGCGATGAAGGGCATACGGTTAAGTTCAATTAACTATTTGCGATGAGGAGGAACAAAAGAAATGGGCAGCCAGATGATGGCGTGTGCGATACACAGCATACGGTTCACTCGGATGAACTGTTTCTGATTAGGCAACACAAAAGAAACGGTCACCCAGATCAAGGTGTGTGGGATATATGGCATGTGGTTCACTCGGATGAACTGTTTGCGTTGACACAAGAGTACAAAAATGGTTCAACTTAACAAGACGTGTGTGTTGTGCAATGGGATTGCATGCGGTTCGCTCAGCCCTTGTCGTCAGTGTGTGACCTCCGTGGCAACCATTTGCTCCCCAGGCGCCTCTTCGTGTATCGTGGCAACCGTCCACCGACTCTTCGCCTTTCCCTCTCAATTTGGAACTACTGTCGCACGCTAGCTCTTCCTCCCTCCTCCATTTGCCTTCATGCTTCCTTCTGCCCTTGTTTGATCGTCTTCTCCATGGAGGGAACAAGCCGAAAACGACCCCGTTATTCTTGCCCCGATCTGAATGATGACGCGGTGGAGGAGCTCATTGATCGGTGCGTCATCATCACCTTGGCTAGCATGGCAGGTTCGTTCAAGACCATTCTCGACTCAACTAATAACATCATTACAAGGAACCCAAGGGTCCAGCAGCGGTTTGATCTCCCCTATCTTCTTCGCCGTGACCCTGCTGACTGGCGCGGGGACGAGGGAAGCCTCGCCTTGTGTAAGTTGATGCCGCTTGGTAATGGTACGTATGATGTTAAGATGCCATCGCTTGAGGGCAAGGCTTGGGCAGGCGCAAATGGATATTGGATTGTTTATATTGGTTACAACTGCGAGTGGGAACTTGTGAATGTGTACACTCATCACCGGGTTCCACATCCAAAAATCTCAGATTGCCCAGAGGTTGAGCACACAGATGGTCTACGTGAGTTCAAATACGATCATGGTAACTGTCGTCTACGAAAGATAGCAATTTGTCGAGTTCCCAACCGCTCTTGGGATTACACGAACTATGAAGTTGTTGCTATCTTCAACAAGCTTATTGCCTTCCTTACTTCCACGCCTTGATGGATATTGCTCAAAAATCAGTTTCTATACTTAGATGAGTACTATGATGCAATTCAATACGAGGGTCCTGTGTTTGCTGCCACCACTCATGGCACTGTTTTTGCATGGAATCCTCATGATTTCGGTACGTTTGTCTTCCACCGTAATTATAATTGTTTCATCCACATGCATGCGGGTTAGCTAGTTTCCCTTTACTAATTAACCTTCTTGTGTTTCCAACGTCCTGTGGACATTCCACCACCTATACTTGAAAATTTTATTCACGAGCATGAGGACGAGCAAGACCCATATACTCAGTGGTGCTTGGCAACTTATTCCGATGGATCACCTCTTCTTGTCTGTATACGGGGCACTGCTGATGTTACTAAGGGAGCAGGTGTTGTCTCGTATGGCCGCACTCTCCAGACCTATTCCAACATCTGTTGCAGGGTATTCGGGATGGATATTGGTGTACTAGCACCAACACCTTCTCCCTGGTTCAGTATTGAAAGTCTTGGAGGAAACTCGCTCTTCCTTGGACAAAACTATCCAATGATGGTGGAAGGCGATCCAACTGCTGTTGACACAACATTACTACCAATTCTGAGAAGCAACTGTATCTACACCTCGGACATTGCGGTGGTTCCCTACCCTGGTCGTGATATAGTAGGCCGCTTCAACCTAGATGATCAGTCCTGCGTTGGTCTCGAGATTGACAGTAGCTGGCCCTTCCTAGAGAATCACTTCTGGTTCAAAGCAAGCGTTTCCAACACCGACGAGTGGTTGATCTTAAGTTCATTTCATCGCTTTGTTATTTGTTGTGTGAGAAAAACTTTACTAGAATGTTTTGTTGGAAATGATCTATAATCCAACGTGTATCCTCGTTGTCGTTGTGGGTTGATGACTTGTTGTATGTAATCAATGGTACATTTGCATTTGCGTCCATGAACTCACGCCTGCTAGTGGTGTCCATATGAACAGTGCTAGTGATTTTAGTTGCAAAAATTAGATAGTGCTAGTGATTTGTAGCTGCATATTTTGACAAATCACAGTGTTACAAGGTTGACAAATGGCAATGTTACTAGATAAACAAATGTCAATCTTTCCAGTTTGAGAAATGGCAACATACCCAAAATGACAGATATGCAAATCTTACACAATTGTTTGTACGTGGTTGCACACGGGTCATGCAAAACAACCATTTGCATTGAAGGGATGCAGAAATCCTGCTCGGCACATTTTCCCTTGGCTTCCTGGGGAAGCTGTCGGTTTGCATACGGGTGTTCTAACTAAAACGTTTGCGATGAGTGTTTTATATTTAAAAACTGTTGACGTTTTTTTCAAAAGAAAATCATTTGATAAGTCTGTACATTAAGAGAGAAAAATGCAAGTTCATTCAAACCATATCTTTCATTCAGTCACACTACGAATTTATATTCATATGATCGAGAATTCGAGATATAGTATTAAACCCAAAAAAACTATTTCTGGCGGCGGCGGAGGCAGCGTGACGCGCCGCCGTTGTCGTTGTCGTACTCCGGGACGCCGTTGTTGAAGTCTTCAAGGCAGCACAAAATGTTCTTCACTTGTAAATCAAACATCATGTCGTCGTGCGATCAACGGGCGGGGCACGAGAGGATGGCAACTGGCAACGCTGAGAGGTAGCGGTCGACGGCAGCGTCCCATGGCGCTGAGGGGAGGGGGCACACGGGCATGGGTGCGGTGGGTGCAACCAAACACATGGGGACCAGCACCGTGGTGGGTGGAGGGGCGCGCACGGGCGCGGTGGATGCAACCAAACGCATGGGGCCGGCGGGCACGGTGGGTGGAGGGGTGCACGGGCACGGGCGCTGGCGCTAGCATGTACACGAGCTCGTGCGGGTCCGCGGAGACCTCGCTGACACCCGCGGCTTCCAGCTCAGCGATAGTGCTCAGCGACCAGCCCGTCGATGCTACAGGGATGGTCGCTGGCACGGGCGCATGGATGGGAGCTGGGATGGGAACGGGGGCAGCAACCGCCGCGGCCGACTCGTTTTGGGCCATGTCCATGAGGCCCCATTCCTCCTTATTTTCTATCTCCTCTGGCTCGGAGTCGACTTCACCAAACTTGAAGACTAGTGGCAGATGATCATTCTGCACCATGGCGGTGGAGGTCTGCGGGGGAGGGGGGGATGGGAGGCGAACAGTAAGGCCGCGTGTATTAAACAGCGGATCGGGCGCCATTAATGGAGAGGAAGGCAGGCGGCCATGGAAGTCTAAGGGCTCGCTTCGTAGTGAGTCTGCAGAGCATAAAGGTCGCACACTTTTCGGTGAGCCTACGCATTGGAGGACCGCTTGCACGCCTCTCGGTCAGCCGGCGCACCGGACTACGCTCGCATGCCTCCCGTTCAGTCAAGGGCAAGCAGCTGTCCGCACGACACCTCGTACGGCCATTAAAACGAAGACACGTGGTGTCACGTGAATGGTTCATAGAACACACACGTTTTGAATTATACAAACGTTTGAGATATTAAGTGGCAGCTATTTTTTCAAAACGCCTTTGTTGGCTATCATCATTCGAGTGCGCCTTCTCTCAAAATGGACACAAAAAATACCACATCATGTCGGGCGCCATTCAATGATAGCATGCCAAGTTTCATGAATTTCAGACGAGTTTTGGATTTACTAGAATTTAAAAACCAGGCATCTCAATGTTTTGTCGGCAATCAACGATGCCCCGGTGTTTGAAATTCATTCCCATTTATTGCATGGGACCTAAGCATGCACCCAAGGACACAGATTTGATTTTTCAACCAATTTATATGCACTGGAGCATGTGCATGTAGTTCAAATTTGAATTATGCACATAAATGCATTGAAAACTCAGTTAATGCATAAAAATGTCCAAAAGAACCCCGAAAAATCACAAAAATTGACACAACACTCCTGTTGTTCTATGTTGACACGAGAAAATTTTGGAAGCAATAAGAGGCAGTGGATATCGTTTCGTCCCCAAAGGTGGGACGTTCCCTACCGAAACCATGATGCTTGTTGTGAGAAGCTCTGGTTTGTGAGAAGCATATACCCAAACCTGCCCCAAACGGGACAAAATTTTACCACGGCATGTTGATGCCGCTCCATGAAAGCATGCCAAGTTTCATGAATTTCAGACGAGTTTTGGATTTACTAGAATTTAAAAACGAGGCATCTCAATGTTTTGCCGGCAATCAACGGTGCCCTGGTGTTTGAAATTCATTCCCATTTCTTGCATGGGACCTAAGCATGCACCCAAGGACACAGATTTGATTTTTCAACCAATTTATATGCACTGGAGCATGTGCATGTAGTTCAAATTTGAATTATGCACATAAATGCATTGAAAACTCAGTTAATGCATAAAAATGTCCAAACGAACCCCGAAAAATCCCAAAAATTGACACAACACTCCTGTTGTTCTATGTTGACACGAGAAATTTTTGAAAGCAATAAGAGGCAATAGATATCGTTTCGTCCCCAAAGGTGGACGTTCCCTACCGAAACCATCATGCTTGTTGTGAGAAGCTCTGGTTTGTGAGAAGCATATACCCGAACCTGCCCCAAATGGGACAAATTTTTTAACACGGCATGTTGATGCCGCTCCATGATAGCATGCCGAGTTTCATGAATTTCAGACGAGTTTTGGATTTACTAGAATTTAAAAATGAGGCATCTCAATGTTTTGTCGGCAATCAACGGTGCCCTAGTGTTTGAAATTCATTCCCATTTCTTGCATGGGACCTAAGCATGCACCCAAGGACACAGATTTGATTTTCAACCAATTTATATGCACTAGAGCATGTGCATGTAGTTCAAATTTGAATTATGCATATAAATGTATTGAAAACTCAATTAATGCATAAAAATGTCCAAACGAACCCCGAAAAATCCCAAAAATTGACACAACACTCCTGTTGTTCTATGTTGACACGTGAATTTTTTTGAAAGCAATAAGAGGCAACAGGTATCGTCCCGTCACCAAAGGTGGTACGTTCCCTATCGAAACCATCATGCTTCTCGTGAGAAGCTTTTACCCGAACCTGCCCCAGATGGGACAAAATTTTCAACACGGCATGTTCATGCCGCTCCATGATAGCATGCCAAGTTTCATGAATTTTAAACGAGTTTTGGATTTACTAGAATTTAAAAATCAGGCATCTCAACGTTTTGCCGGCAATCAACAGTGCCATGGTGTTTGAATTTCATTCCCATCTCTTGCATGGGACCTAGAAATTCACCCAAGGACACACATGTAATTTTTCAACCAACTTTGGTGCATTAGAGCATGTGCTTGTAGTTCAAATTTGAATTATGCACATAAATTGCCTAGAAAACCAAGTTAATGCATAAAAATGTCCAAATGAACCCCGAAAAATCCAAAAAATTGACACAACACTCCTGTTGTTCTATGTTGACACAAGAAAATTTTGGAAAGCAATAAGAGGCAACTGATATCGTTTTGTCCCCAAAGGTGGGACGTTCCCTACCGAAACCATCATGCTTGTTGTGAGAAGCTCTGGTTTGTGAGAAGCATATACCCGAACCTGCCCCAAATGGGACAATTTTTTTAACACAACATGTTGATGCCGCTCCATGATAGCATGCCAAGTTTCATGAATTTCAGACGAGTTTTGGATTTACTAGAATTTAAAAACCAGGCATCTCAATGTTTTGCCGGCAATCTACAGTGACATGGTGTTTGTAATTCATTCACATCTCTTGCATGGGACCTAGAAATTCACCCAAGGACACACATGTGATTTTTTAACCAACTTTGGTGCATTGGAGCATGTGCATGTAGTTCAAATTTGAATTATGCACATAAAATGCTTAGAAAACCCAGTTAATGTATAAAAAAGGCCAAACGAACCCCAGAAAATTCCAAGATTGAACACAACACTCATGTTGTTCTATGTTGACGCTAGAATTTTTTTGAAATAAATAAGAGGCAACGGATATCATCTCGTCCCCAAAGGTGGTACGTTCCCTATCGACACCATCATGCTTGTTGTGAGAAGCTCTGATTTGTGAGAAGCTTATACCCAAACCTGCCCCAAATGGGGCAAAATTTTCACCACGACATGTTGATGCCGCTCCATGATAGCATGCAAAGTTTCATGAATTTCAGACGAGTTTTGGATTTACTAGAATTTAAAAACCAGGCATCTCAACGTTTTGCCGGCAATCAATAGTGCCCTAGTGTTTTAAATTCATTCCCATCTCTTGCATGGGACCTAGAAATTCACCCAAGGACACACATGTGATTTTTGAACCAACTTTGGTGCATTGGAGCATGTGCTTATAGTTCAAATTTGAATTATGCACATAAAATGCCTAGAAAACTGAGTTAATGTATAAAAAGGCCAAACAAACCCCGAAAAATTCATTTCCATTTCTTCCATGGGACCTAAGAATGCACTGAAGGACACATATTTGTTTTTTCAACCAATTTGTATTCACCGGAGCACGTGCATGTAGTTCAATTCTGAATTGTGCACCTGAAATGGCTAGAAAACCAGTTTAATGTATGAAATGTCCAAACGAACCCTGAATAATTCCAATTCTTTTACGACACACATACAGTTGCATGTTCACTGCAGATAAAAGGTCTAGCAATTCAAACACCGCCCATTGCCGCTGTGACCCCATTATGTAATTCAATTAAAGATGAAAAATCAAGTACATCGCACACTGTTTATTATCAGCAACCGTGTGAGATGTAGTACAAAATATCTTGGAGCACCGTCGGTGTATAGTACTCCTATGGCTTACGCGAGAAGGTGCGTCGGCTACAGTCCACAACCGGCGTGTCAAGCACACTACCTCGCTCCCCCAAAACTCCCGCCTTTGCATCCCTCTCTGCTTCAGTCCCTTGATTCAAATTTTCAGTAGCCCCAGCATTTTACTCCCACCTCTGCATCGCTCGCAATCTCAATAATATCTGCTCGCCCTTGATCCAAATTTTCAGTAGCCCCGCCTTGTTACTCCCGCCAAGTAAAATTTTCAGTCGCCGCAGTATTTCCTCAAACACAACCTCCGCTCACATAGACACACACAACCCTCGAAACCATTGGTAGGTCGCCGCCATCGCTAGGCCTCCATCCTCAACCTCTGCATGTGTGCTGGGGAGCTCGAGTAGCCAATGGCCAAAAAGAGATTTATCGTGGCCTTTTCGCCCGACGCCGATGAGGTGGCCGCCGAGGTATCCCCGTCGTCCTCCGCGGGCCTGATCCGTCGTCGCCGGTCCCCTGATCCGCCTGCCGCCGCGCCCCTACGCTGGTTCGAGGACTTCCCCATCCTACCTCGGACCCGGCAGCCGACGAAGTCCTACCTCGGGGACCGGCAGCGGCGGTGGGGGACGTGGGTCACCGAGATTATAGATCGAGAGACCCACACCCGCCGGTTGCTCGGTAGCTTCCACACGGCTGAGCTCGTGGCCATGGAGTACGACCGCTGGCAGGTCCGCTACCACGACGCAGCGGCTAGGCTCAATTTCCCCTTCAGCACACGTCCGGTCCACCTCGTTCCACCGGAGCCAGGGGTGGAGAGCTCGGCTATGGCATGGGAGGACCGCGAGGCGTGGGAGCATCTCAAGGCCGAGGCCGCCGATGAGGCCTACATGCAAGAGCTCCGCCGGCAGCACCCGGAGCTCGTGGAGGCGGTGCGGGCGATCTTTGTCGGCGCGAAGGGCGGTGAGGTTATCGCGCTCTCCTCCGATGACGAGATCGAAGGCGGCGAGGACGGCGGGGCGGAGGGCGGCGAGGTTATCATGCTCTCCTCTGATGGCAAGGTCGAAGGCGGCGACGGCGGCGCAGAGGGCATCGAGGTGGGCCCTCGGGACGAGGAGATCGATGTCGACGAGTGGAGGAGTGACTTCCCCAACGACCCCGACGACGGTACTGGCCCAGACCCGGCTCGCGGCACGCCGTACATGATGGGAAGGATTGGCTCGACCTCTACTTCGACCGAAAGTAGTTTATCTTAGTTTAATTTATGTTTTATGTTCGGTTATGCAAAACTATCAATGTTTATGTTTGAATGCATGCTACTTTCGGTTGAACCTACTTTGAACTTGATCAAATTGAAGTTTACAACCTTAAGTTTAGGGGATCGACTAGAAAAGGCCAAAAATTGCTGGAGTATATATATATATATATATCCACTAAGGTTTTACTCCTTTAACTTTTTAAGGATCTCCTAGAGATGTCCTTATGACTTGTTTATTTCAGTTCTTCACAATGTGATGCTCTATATGTGCAACTATTTGCTATGCAGTTCAATTTCATCAATAACAGTTTCAACAATACCACTATGAATTACGATATTTGGTTGATGTTAAGGATATTGCAGTTAACATGCCTTTTCATTTTTCAATTGTTGTTTAGCAACATGCATTGTACTGAATGACTAAATATGCAATCCCAGGCTACATAGCAACAAGGAAGAGTGTTACCTTAATGTTCTGATGATGTCTAGATATACATGTAATAAAATCTTATATAATGGGATGGATGGAATGTTGTACTACATCATTTTTCAATTGTTGTTTAGCTTCTAATATTAACTTGGTGCTTTTAGGTACATATATCATTGCCAAAGATCCACACTTCGACCCTTTCTGCGCATGGGGCAATGAGATATTCATGAACCAGCATCAAGTGAGGAAACTGATAAAGATTGTTACTAAAATGGGTCAAAAGATGTCAATCGAACTATTTGTTTACACTTTATGCAAGACAACAGTGAACTGCAGGATGGTAAGTAAGAACCCTGTAGCCTTCTTTTTACTGCCCGTAATGAGTTGTGTTAGATGACAATATCTGAATCTTTTTTCTTTTGCAGTGGATCCTGAAGCAGTTTACTCAAGATTACCTCTCAAACTACATGATTGGCGGCCGGCCATCACAAGGGGTTGGACTAGAGTCCTGCATGCCTTCTGCATCCAGGAGAGCACAATAGGGCCATTCCGCTTCACCTTGTTCAGCAACTGGAATGTCTGTCGCCTCTTTCTTTACCATCTGTAATAGTACAAGTATAGAACCCTGGTACATCATTCTTTATTTGGTGCTTCTGTAATTCTTAAACATATGTACCTGTGAATCGAATAATGCATTGTCTGTTTGAACCTGATGGATATGAATAAAGCTATAGCCTACTTTCAAGTTTAAATTAGGTACAATTTTAAATAGCAACAAATAAATTAGGGTGAAATTACATTGTGTAGGTCATTACGGCACACACGGTTGGTAAAACACAAATGTTTGCGATATACACCATAATCCGAGATGGTTCACAAAGTGGAAACGTGTGCAAGCATGCACACAGTTGCCGTTTGCAAAGCATGTGTGATGTCAGACACTATCACATACGGCGCCAAAAAACTAAATGTGTGTGATTGTCTACCTATCATACACGGTCTATAATCATGAACTGTTTGTGATGTGCCAGGCATCGTATGTCTCCCGTGCCTGGAGTCTGCCTAGAATCTGCCTGGAAAGCTCCCGTGCCTAGAATCTGCCTGGTTTTAGGCAGACCACAAAACTCCGACTGCGATGGCAATGCGAGCACAAACGAGTAGCAAGGATGAAGCGTTTGGGATATTTGAGATAACGGAAATGGTTATACAGGGACAACTGTATGCATCAAGGCTCCCTATCCCCAATGGTTTCTGGGTCGTGTGGGAAGGACCCCCTATCGCCCACACTCACTTGGAGACGGTTCCATATGCCGTTGCAGAAAGGGGTTAAAAACCGTTTGTTTAGGACCGGCACGCACCAGTGTTTGGCAAGAAATCCAAGTTGTCGTTTCTTAAAGTATGGGGCTGCGATGCTTATGTGAAAAAGCTTCAACCTGATAAGCTCGAACCCAAATCGGAGAAATGTGTCTTCATAGGATACCCAAAGGAGACTATTGGGTACACCTTCTATCACAGATCTGAAGGAAAGATATTAGTTGCTAAGAATGGATCCTTTCTAGAGAAGGAGTTTCTCTCGAAAGAAGTGAGTGGGCGGAAAGTAGAACTTGACGAGGTAATTGTACCTGCTCCCTTATTGGAAAGTAGTTCACCACAGAAATGAGTTCCAGTGATTCTTACACCAGTAAGTGAGGAAGCTAATGATGATGATCGCGAAACTTCTGATCAAGTTACTACCGAACCTCGTAGGTCAACCAGAGTAAGATCCACACCAGAGTGGTACAGTAATCCTGTTTTGGAAGTCATGTTACTTGACCATGACAAACCTACGAACTATGAGGAAGCGATGATGAGCCCATATTTCGCAAAATGGCTTGAGGCCATGAAATCTGAGATGGGATCCATGTATGAGAACAAAGTGTGGACTTTGGTTGACTTGCCCGATGATCGGCAAGCCATAGAGAATAAATGGATCTTCAAGAAGAAGACTGACGCTGACGGTAATGTTACTATCTACAGAGCTTGACTTGTTGCAAAAGTTATTCGACAAGTTCAAGGAGTTGACTATGATGAGACCTTCTCACCCGTAGCGATGCTTAAGTCCATCTGAATCATGTTAGCAATTGCCGCATTTTATGATTATGAAATTTGGCAAATGGATGTCAAAACTGCATTCCTTAATGGATATCTTAAAGAAGAGTTGTATATGATGCAACTAGAAGGTTTTGTCGATCCAAAAGGTACTAACAAAGTGTGCAAGCTCCAACGATCCATTTATGGACTGGTGCAAGCCTCTCGGAGTTGGAATATACGCTTTGATAGTGTGATCAAAGCATATGGTTTTATACAGACTTTTGGATAAGCCTGTATTTACAAGAAAGTGAGTGGGAGCTCTGTAGCATTTCTGATATTATATGTAGATGACATATTCTTGATCGGAAATGATAGTGAATTTCTGAATAGCATAAAAGGATACTTGAATAAGAATTTTTCAATGAAAGACCTCGATGAAGCTGCTTATATATTGGGCATCAAGATCTATAGATATAGATCAAGATGCTTAATTGGACTTTCACAAAGCACATACCTTGATAAAGTTTTCAAGAAGTTCAAAATGGATCAAGCAAACAAAGGGTTCTTGCATGTGTTACAAGGTGTGAAGTTGAGTCGGACTCAATGCCCGACCACTGCAGAAGATAGAGAAAAAATGAAACACATTCCCTATGCTTCAGCCATAGGTTCTATCATGTATGCAATGCTGTGTACCAGACCTGATGTGTGCCTTGCTATTAGTTTAGTAGGGAGGTACCAAAGTAATCTAGGAGTGGATCACTGGACAGCGGTCAAGAACATCCTGAAATACCTGAAAAGGACTAAGGATATGTTTCTCGTTTATGGAGGTGACAAAGAGCTCGTCGTAAACGGTTACGTCGATGCAAGATTTGATACTGATCCAGATGACTCTAAGTCACAAACCGGATACGTACTTTTATTGAATGGTGGAGTTGTCAGCTTGTGCAGTTCCAAGCAGAGCGTCGTGGTGGGATCTACGTGTGAAGCGGAGTACATAGCTGCTTCGGTATGAAGGAGTCTGGATGAAGGAGTTCATATCCGATCTAGGTGTCACACCTAGTGCATCGGGTCCATTGAAAATCTTTTGTGAAAATACTGGTGCGATTACCTTGGCAAAGGAATCCAGATTTCACAAGAGAACCAAGCACATCAAGAGACGCTTCAATTCCATCTGCGGTCAAGTCAAGCAGGGAGATATAGAGATTTGCAAGATACATACGAATCTGAATGTTGCAGACCCGTTGACTAATCCTCTCTCACGAGCAAAACATGATCAGCACCAAGACTCCATGGGTGTAAGAATCATTACTGTGTAATCTAGATTATTGACTGTAGTGCAAGTGGGAGACTGAAGGAAATATGCCATAGAGGAAATAATAAAGTTGTTATTTATATTTCCTTATATCATGATAAATGTTTATTATTCACGCTAGAATTGTATTAACCGGAAACTTAGTACATGTGTGAATACATAGACAAACAAAGTGTCACTAGTATGCCTCTACTTGACTAGCTCGTTGATCAAAGATGGTTAAGTTTCCTAGCCATGTACAAGAGTTATCATTTTATGAACGGGATCACATCATTAGAGAATGATGTGATTGACTTGACCCATCCGTTAGCTAAGCATGATGATCATTTAGTTTGTTGTTGTTGCTTTATCCATAACTTATACATGTTCCTATGACTATGAGATTATGCAACTCCCAAATACCGGAGGAACACTTAGTGTGCTATCAAACATCACAACATAATTGGGTGACTATAAAGATACTCTACAGGTGTCGCCGATGGTGTTTGTTGAGTTGGCATAGATCGAGATTAGGATTTGTCACTCCGTGTATCGGAGAGGTATCTCTGGGCCTTCTCGGTAATGCACATCACTATAAGCCTTGCAAGCTATGTGACTAACGAGTTAGTTACATGATGTTGCATTACGGACCAAGTAAAGAGACTTGTCGGTAACGATATTGAACTAGGTATTGAGATACCGACGATTGATTCTCGGTCAAGTAACATACCGATGACAAAGGGAACAGCGTATGTTGTTATGCGGTTTGATCGAAAAAGATCTTCATAGTATATGTAGGAACCAATATGAGCATCCGGGTTCCACTATTGGTTATAGACCGAAAGTGAGTCTCGGTCATGTCAACATAGTTCTCGAACCCGTAGGGTCCGCATGCTTAACGTTAGGTGATGATCGGTATTATAAGTTTATGTGTTTTGATGAACCGAAGGAAGTTCAGAGTCCCGGATATGATCACGGACATGACGAGGAGTCTCGAAATGGTCGAGACATAAAGCTCGATATATTGGAAGGCTACGTTTGGACATCGGAATGGTTCCGGGTAAGTTGGGGCTTCTACCAGAGTACCGGTGGGGTTACCGGAAACCCCCTGGGAGTGTATGGGCCTTATTGGGCCTTAGTGGGAGAGAGGAGGAGCTGGCCAAGGTGGAGGGCGCGCCCCCTAAGCCCAATCCGAATTGGGGGGGGGGGGTGCCCCCCTTCCTTCCCTCTCTCTCCCCTTGCTTTCTCTCCTACTCCAACAAGGGAAGGGTGAATCCTACTCCCACTGGGAGTAGGACTCCCCCCTTGGGCGCGTCATGAGAGGGCCGGCCCTCCCCCTCCTCCACTCCTTTATATACGGGGGAGCGGGGTACCCCATAGACACACAAGTTGATTGTTTTAGTCGTGTGCGGTGCCCCCCTCCACAGATTTCCACCTCGGTCATATCGTTGTAGAGCTTAGGCGAAGCCCTGCGTCGGTAACTTCATCATCACTGTCATCACGGCATCGTGCTGATGAAACTCTCCCTTGACCTCAGCTGGATCTAGAGTTCGTGGGATGTCATCGAGCTGAACATGTGCAGATTGCGGAGGTGCCGCACCTTTGGTGCTAGGATCGGTCGGATCGTGAAGACGTACAACTACATCAACCGTGTTGTCATAATGCTTCCGCTTACGGTCTAGGAGGGTATGTGGACAACACTCTCCCCTCTCATTGCTATGAATCACCTAGATGGATCTTGCGTGTGCATAGGATTTTTTTTGAAATTCTGCGTTCCCCAACACGAAGATCTTTATCGGTCAAACCACAATGACAACATATGTTATTCCCTTTGTCATCAGTATGTTACTTGCCCGAGATTTGATCGTCGGTATCCTCATACCTAGTTCAATCTCGTTACTGGCAAGTCTCTTTACTCGTTCCGTAATGCATCATCCCACAACTAACTCATTAGTCACATTGCTTGCAAGGCTTATAGTGATGTGCATTACCGAGAGGGCCCAGAGATACCTCTCCGATACTCCGAGTGACAAATCCTACTCTCGATCTATGCCAACCCAACAAACACCTTCGGAGACACCTGTAGAGCATCTTTTTAATCAACCAGTTACATTGTGACATTTGATAGCACACAAGGTGTTCCTCCGGTATTCGGGAGTTGCATAATGTCATAGTCAGGGGAATATGTATAAGTCATGAAGGAAGCAATAACAATAAAACTTAACAATCATTATGTTAAGCTAATGGATGGGTCTTGTCCATCACATCATTCTCCTAGTGATGTAATCACGTTCATCAAATGACAACACATGCCTATGGTTAGGAAACTTAACCATCTTTGATTAAAGAGCTAGTCTAGTATAGGCATACTAGGGACACTTTGTTTTGTCTATGTATTCACACATGTACTAAGTTTCCGGTTAATATAATTCTAGCATGAATAATAAAAATTTATCATGATATAAGGAAATATAAATAACAACTTTATTATTGCCTCTAGGGCATATTTCCTTCAGTCTCCCACTTGCACTAGAGTCAATAATCTAGATTACATTGTAATGATTCTAACACCCATGGAGTCTTGTGCTGATCATGTTTTGATCATGGAAGAGGCTTAGTCAACGGGTCTACAACATTCAGATCCGTATGTATTTTGCAAATCTATATGTCTCCCTCCTTGACTTGATTGCAGATGGAGTTGAAGCGTCTCTTGATGTGTTTGGTTCTCTTGTGAAATCTGGATTCCTTCGTAAGGCAATTACTCCAGTATTGTCACAAAATATTTTCGTTGGATCTGATGCACTAGGTATTACACCTACATCGGATATGAACTCCTTCATCCAGACTTCTTCATTTGCAGCTTCCGAAGCAGCTATGTACTCCGCTTCACACATAGATCCTGCCACGATGCTCTGCTTGGAACTACACCAACTGATAGCTCCACCATTCAATATAAATACATATCTGGTTTGTGACTTAGAGTCATCTAGATCAGTGTCAAAGCTTGCATCGATGTAAACATTTACGACAAGATCTTTCTCACCCCCCATAAACGAGAAACATATCCTTAGTCCTTTTTAGGTATTTCGGGATGTTCTTGACCCTTATCAAGTGATCCACTCCTGGATTACTTTGGTACCTCCCTACTAAACTTATAGCAAGACACACATCAGGTCTGGTACACAGCATTGCATACATGATAGAATCTATGGCTGATGCATAGGGAATGACTTCCGTTTTATCTCTATCTTCTGTAGTGGTCGGGCATTGAGTCTGACTAACTTCACACCTTGTAACACAGGCAAGAACCCTTTCTTTGACTGATCCATTTTGAACTTATTCAAAACTTTATCAAGGTATGTGCTTTGTGAAAGTCCAATTAAGTGTCTTGATCTATATCTATAGATCTTGATGCCCAATATATACGCAGCTTCACCAAGGTCTTTCATACAAAAATTCTTATTCAAGTATCCTTTTATGCTATCTAGAAATTCTGTATTATTTCCAGTCAACAATATGTCATCCACATATAATATTAGAAATGCTACCGAGCTCCCACTCACTTTCTTGCAAATATAGGCTTCTCCAAAAGTTTGTATAAAACCATATGCTTTGATCACACTATCAAAGCGTATATTCCAACTCCGAGATGCTTGCACCAATCCATAAATGGATCGCCAGAGCTTGCACACTTTGTTAGCACCTTTAGGATCGACAAAACCTTCTGGTTGCATTATATACAACTCTTCTTTAAGAAATCCATTAAGGAATGCAGTTTTGACATCCATTTGCCAAATTTCATAATCATAAAATGCAACAATTGCTAACTGATACGTCTCCAACGTATCTATAATTTTTGATTGTTCCATGTTGTTATATTATCAATCTTGGATGTTTTATAATCATCTTGTAGTAATTTTATATCATTTTTTGGTACTAACCTATTGACACAGTGCCAAGTTCCAGTTGCCATTTTCCATGTTTTTTACATTATAGAAAATCAATACCAAACGGAGTCCAAATGCCACATAACTTTACGGAGATTTTTTTGGACCAGAAGGAACATAATGGGCCTTGGATGCGCCTGGAGGGTGCTCCGAGGAGAGCACAACCCACCAGGGCGCGCCAGGAGGCCCAAGCACGCCCTGGTGGGTTGTGCCCACCTCGGGTGCCCCCCGGACCGCCTCTTTGCTCTATAAATACCCCAATATTCCAGAAACCCTAGGGGACTCGATGAAATATTGATCCAGTCGCCGTAGAGTCCATAACCACCAGATCCAATCTAGACACCATCTCATATGGGGTTCACCACCTCCATTGGTGCCTCTCCGATGATGTGTGAGTAGTTCTTTGTAGACATTCGGGTCCGTAGTTAGTAGCTAGATGGCTTCCTCTCCCTCTTTTTGCGATGGTCTCTTGGAGATCCACATGATGTAACTCTTTTTGCGATGTGTTTGTTGGGGTCGATGAACTTTGAGTTTATGATCAGATCTATCTTTTTATATCCATGAAAGTATTTGAGTTTCTTTGATCTCTTTTATGCATGACTGCTTATATCCTCATATTTCTTCTCTAATATTTGGGTTTTGTTTGGCCAACTTGATCTATTTATCTTGCAATGGGAAGAAGTGCTTTGTAGTGGGTTCTATCTTACGGTGCTTGATCCCAGTGACAGAAGAGGAACCGACACGTATGTATCGTTGCTACTAAGGATAAAATGATGGGGTCTATATCTACATAGATAGATCTTGTCTACATCATGTCATCATTCTTATTGCATTACTCCGTTTCTCCATGAACTTAATACACTAGATGCATGCTGGATAGCGGTCGATGTGTGGAGTAATAGTAGTAGATGCAGGCAGGAGTCGGTCTACTAACCTTGGACGTGATGCCTATGTAATGATCATTGCCTGGATATCGTCATGAGTATTTGAAGTCTTATTAGTTTCCCAACAGTAATTTGTGCACCCACCGTTTGCTATTTTTCTCGAGAGAAGCCACTAGTGAAACCTACGGCCCCCGGGTCTCTTCCTCATATTATTTGCCTTTGCGATCTATTTTCCTTTGCATTTATTTTCAGATCTATTAAACCAAAAAACCCAAAAATACCTTGCTGCAATTTATTTTATTTGGCATTTGATCTATCAATATTTATAACTCTCTCACGTCCGTTTACCCATCTTGGGGCGCCCCTACCCGAAAGGGATTGACAACCCCTTTTACATGTCGGGTTGCGAGTAGTTGTTATTTGTGTGCATGCGCTGATTACGTTGTGTTGCTTGGTTCTCCTACTGGTTCGATAACGTTGGTTTCATATCTGAGGGAAATACCTACCGCCGTTGTGATACATCATCCCTTCCTCTTTGGGGAAATGCCAACGTAGCTTCAAGCGACATCAAAAGGAATTTCTGGCGCCGTTGCCGGGGAGGATCTTCAACATATACCAGGTTCCTAATCAAAAATCTCATCTCCTCACAATTTACATTATTTGCCATTTGCCTCTCGTTTTCCTCTCCCCCACTTCACAAAAAATTGCCATTTTATTCGCCCCTCTTTTCCGTTCACCGTTTTCTTGTCGGATCTGTTTTTGCGTGCACCCTTGTTTGCGTAGTCATGATGCCTCAAAGAAAATATTATGATGTTCCTTATCCCAATATTTTTCTTGAAATTGAGAAAAGTAATAAGGAATATATGACTACACAATTTGAGCATAATAAGTATTCTACCGAAGAACTTAAGGAACACTCTGTTGTGCTTGATGCTATAACAAAACAACTTGATGATATTAGTAGAGAAGTTTGCAATCTCCAATCTAAGTATGCTTTTGCTGAAAGTTTGCTAGGAAAAATATCCGATGCACAAGCTACTCTAGTTAATCAAATGGTCGCTAAACCAATCTCACTACAGGATAAAAGTGATGGAGATCTTAAAATGATTGGTGTTTATTCTATTGATTCCTTGTTTAGTAAACTTAGATTGATGAAAAAGGTACTGAAGAAGAGTCAGCTTTAGGTAGAAGGCGTCCCAATGATTCGGAGGGTGAAAATATTGTTGAGAAAATTGATAAAAGTGGGTTTGAAGAGGTCAAAACTTTAGCTAGTGATGTGCCCTCTCTTTTGGATTACAAAGACTTTAATTATGATAGTTGCTCTTTGATTGATTGTATTTCTTTGTTGCAATCCATGATAAATTCACCCCATGCTTATGAACAAAATAAAGCTTTTACTAAAGATATTCTTGACGCTATGATGAAAGCTTTTGAAGAAAAGTTGGAATTAGAAGTCTCAATTCCTAGAAAGTTGCATGATGAGTGGGAACCTACTATCAAAGTCAATATTAAAAATTATGAGTGTTTTGCTTTATGTGACTTGGGTGCTAGTGTTTCTACAATTCCGAAATCTTTATGTGATGTGCTTGGTCTTACCGATATTGAATCGTGTTCTTTGAATTTGCACTTGGCAGATTCCACAATTAAAAAGCCTATGGGAAGAATTAATGATGTTCTTATTCTTGCAAATAGAAATTATGTGCCCATAGATTTTATTGTTCTTGATATTGATTGCAATCCGTCTTGTCCAATTATCCTTGGTAGACCGTTTTTACGCACTATTGGTGCCGTGATTGATATGAAAGAAGGCAATATTAAGTTCCAATTTCCTTTGAGGAAGGGTATGGAACACTTTCCAAGAAGAAGAATTAGGCCACCATATGAATCAATCATGAGGGCATCTTATGGATCTCGAACCATAGATGACAAAACTTAGATCCTTGCTTTATGCCTAGCTAAGGGCGTAAAACTATAGCGCTTGTTGTGAGGCAACCCGATGAATAAAATTTATTTTTGCTTTTTGCTTCCTGTTTTTGAGTGTTAGCACAATTATGCTACTGTTCTGATTAAGTTTTTTATGTTTTAATTAGTGTTTGTGCCAAGTAAATCCTTTAGGATCTTGTTGGGTGATAGTTGTTTGATCTTGCTGAAAAAATAGAAACTTTTATACTCGCGAAAATAATTCTCATTTTTAACCAGTGAGCGATAAAATACTCATTCCACTTACAGTAGATCAATATAAAAATTTCTCAGGTCTTCCTAATTTTTCAGAATTTTTGGAGTTGAAGAAGTATTCGAAATAGTCAGATTGCTACAGACTGTTCTGTTTTGACAGATTTTGTTTTCTTCGCGTTGTGTGCTTATTTTGATGGATCTATGGTTTTGTTTGATGAGTTTTTGCCATAGAAAAGTTGGAATATAGTAGATATAATGCAAGAACAAAATATGAATTTGTTTGATACAACACTTATAGTAGTGATTTATGTTCTTATACTAACGGATCTCATGAAGGTTTTGTTGAGTTTTGTGTGATTGAAGTTTTCAAGTTTTGGTTTATCTTATGATGGATGAAGGAATAAGAAGTAGAAGAGCCTAAGCTTGGGGATGCCCTGGCATCCCAAGCTATTATCCAAAAATGAGCAACCAAGTAAGCTTGGGGATGCCCCCGAGTGGCATCCCCTCTTTCTTCTAACAACCATCGGTATTTTACTCGAAGCTATATTTTTATTCGTCACATACTATGTGTTTTGCTTGGAGCGTCTTATATGATATGAGTCTTTGCTTGTTTTATTTTGTGTTTTAAGTCTTGATCCCTTGATGGACACACCTATTTGAGAGAGCCAAAATTATGTCATGACTTGTTAGAATTGCTCTCTTTGCTTCACTTAAATTTTTATGAGTGATGGACTTGCTCTAGTGCTTCACTTATATCTATTTGAGTATGGTGTGCTTTAGTATTTTTGAAGAAATGCTCTCTTGCTTCACTTAGATTTATTTGAGAGTTAGTAAAAATTTCGAGAAATTCTCTCTTGCTTCAATTAAATTAATTTGAGAGAAAGAAAGAAATATTATGCTCATAATCATCACTTATATTTGTTTGAGCTTATGAAAAGCAACACATGAAAATTAGTCCCAAAGTGATAGATATCCAAGAATAATATAATAAAAAAACTTTCATGAAGATCATTGGACAAAATAAACTTGATTCTTAGTAATAGTTTTGAGATATGATGATGTGATATGTGAGTCATCTTGATGAGTAATTATGCTTTAGTAAGAATATTGTTGTTAAGGTTTGTGATTCCCTATGCAAGCATGAAAGTAAATAGTCATGCAATGAAATTATATCCTACTTGTGGTGCATTATTCGGTGTTAATTATGCTTAATGCTTGCTTATGAGATTATCTATTTCTTGGTTGGTCGCTTCTCAATCTTTTCCTAGCCTTCATTTTGCACTAAGTATGATCTCTACTTGTGCATCCAAAATCTTTTAAACTAGTTTTGCCACATGAGTCCACTATATGTACCTATATGTGGTATTCTTTTGCCGTTCTAAGCAAATTTGCATGTGCCATCTCTAATTTTCAAAATAAACTTCTGTTTTGTGTGTTCGTTGCGCTCGCGGAGCGGTGAGGGGTGGCTAATAATTTCCATGCTAGATGTGTTATTCTCACGATGAGTGTTTATTCACTTGTCATTGCATGAGAGTAAGGCAAAGGTATTAGGGATGCCCAGCCCCGAAATGAAAAATGAATTTACTTTATGTTGTCAAATAATATATTCCTTGGAAAGTGTTGGTATGGAAGGCACCTGTGGATACGGTTAGCCATGGAAAGTGAAAGTATGGTGGAAAAATGATTAAAATTTATTTTCTGTTTGGGAACCGCCTATGATATATCTAAGCATGGAAAGTGTTGGGAACTCTAAGTTGTTTTCGTTGGTGGGAAGGATACACCTCCCAAAATGTTTTTATCTCTAAGTTTTTCGCTTTGAGCTCTGGCACCTCTGCAAATCCCTACTTCCCTCTGTGAAGGGCCTTTCTTTTAATTTATGCAATTTTTATTTTGAATTTGAGTCTCCATCTTGTCTTATAAAAGCACCAACTAGGAGGCAATATGATCATACTTGAGTATTGGGTGTAGCTAATATGCGAGTGTGTTTCATGAATGGATCAATGATTGAGCATGATGGGCTAGTGATAACTTATTTTAGCGTTGCTATTTTGAAAGACATGGTTGCTTGTTGATATGCTTGAGTATTTAAATTATCATGTCAAAACTAGACTATTGCTTTGAACAATATAAAAGTCCAAATGTCCATGCTATAAAGAAAAGAATATATATGACATGTTAGGCAGCATTCCACATAAAAAATTTGTTTTTATCACTTACCTACTCGAGGACGAGTAGGAGTTAAGCTTGGGGATGCTATTACATCTCCAACGTATCTATAATTTTTTATTGTTCCATGCTATTATATTATCAATCTTGGATGTTTTATAATATTTTTATAGTCATTTTATATCATTTTTTGGTACTAACCTATTAACACAGTGCCAAGTGCCAGTTGCTGTTTTTTCCATTTTTTTACATCGCAGAAAATCAATACCAAACGGAGATTTTTTTTTGGACCAGAAGGAATATAATGGGCCCTGGCTGCGCCTAGGGGTGCTCCGAGGAGAGCACAACCCACCAGGGCGCGCCAGGAGGCCCAGGGGCGCCTTGGTGGGTTGTGCCCACCTCGGGGGCCCCCAGACCGCCTCTTTGCACTATAAATACCCCAATATTCCAGAAACCCTAGGGGAGTCGATAAAATAATTATCCAGCCATCGCAGAGTCCAGAACTACTAGATCCAATCTAGACACCATCTCGGATGGGGTTCACCACCTCCATTGGTGCCTCTTCGATGATGTGTGAGTAGTTATTTGTAGACCTTCGGGTCCGTAGTTAGTAGCTAGATGGCTTCCTCTCTCTCTGTCTCTCTTGATTCTCAATACAATGGTTTCTTGGAGATCCATATGATGTAACTCTTTTTGCGGTGTGTTTGTTGGGATCGATGAACTTTGAGTTTATGGTCAGATCTATCTTTTTATATCCATGAAAGTATTTGAGTTTCTTTGATCTCTTTTATTCATGATTTATTATAGCCTCATATTTCTTCTCCGATATTTGGGTTTTGTTTGGCCAACTTGATCTATTTATCTTGCAATGGGAAGAGGTGCTTTGTAGTGGGTTCGATCTTACGGTGCTTGATCCCAGCGACAAAAGGGGAACCGACACGTATGTATCGTTGCTACTAAGGATAAAACGATGGGGTCTATCTCTACATAGATAGATCTTGTCTACATCATGTCATCGTTCTTATTGCATTACTTCGTTTCTCCATGAACTTAATACACTAGATGCATGCTGGATAGTGGTCGATGTGTGGAATAATAGTAGTAGATGCAGGCAGGAGTCGGTCTACTAATCTTGGACGTGATGCCTATGTAATGATCATTGCTTGGATATCATCATGAGTATTTGAAGTTTTATCAATTGCCCAACAATAGTAATTTGTTCACCCACAGTTTGCCATTTTTCTCGAGAAAATCCACTAGTGAAACCTACACCCCCCGGGTCTCTTTATCATATTTTTTGCCTTGATCTATTTTCCTTTGCATTCATTTTCAGATCTATTAAACCAAAAACCCAAAAATACCTTGCTGAAATTTATTTCATTTGGCGTTCGATCTATCAATATTTATAACTCTCTCACGCCCATTTGCCCATCTTGGGGCGCCGCTACCCGAAAGGTATTGACAACCCCTTTTACACGTCGGGTTGCGAGTAGTTGTTATTTGTGTGCAGGTGTTGATTATGTTGTGTTGCTTGGTTCTCCTACTGGTTCGTTAACCTTGGTTTCGTATCTGAGGGAAATACCTACCGCCGTTGTGCTGCATCATCCCTTCCTCTTTGGGGAAATAGCGACGTAGCTTCAAGCGACATCACTAACATGATTTGAACAGACTTAAGCATCGCTACGGGTGAGAAGGTCTCATCATAGTCAACTCCTTGAACTTGTCGAACACCTTTCGCTACAAGTCGAGCATTGTAGACAGTAACATTACCGTCAGCGTTAGTCTTCTTCTTGAAGATCCATTTATTCTCTATGGCTTGCCGATCATCAGGTAAGTCAACCAAAGTCCACACTTTGTTCTCATACATGGATCCCATCTTAGATTTCATGGCTTCAAGCCATTTCACGGAATCTGGGCTCATCATCGCTTCCTCATAGTTTGTAGGTTCATCATGTTCTAGTAACATGACTTCCAGAACAGGATTACCGTACCACTCTGGTGCGGAACGTACTTTGGTTGACCTACGAGGTCCGGTAGTAACTTGATCTGAAGTTTCATGATCATCATCATTAGGTTCCTCACGAATTGGTGTAGGCATCACTGGAACTGATTTCTGTGATGAACTATTTTCCAATTCGAGAGAAGGTACAACTACCTCATCAAGTTCTACTTTCCTCCCACTCACTTCTTTCAAGAGAAACTCCTTCTCTAGAAAGGATCCATTCTTAGCAACGAATATCTTGCCTTCAGATCTGTGATAGAAGGTGTACTCACCAGTTTCCTTTGGGTATCCTATGAAGACGCATTTCTTCAATTTGGGTTGGAGCTTATCAGGCTGAAGCTTTTTCACATAAGCAACACAACCCCAAACTTTAAGAAACGACAACTTAGGTTTCTTGCCAAACCATAGTTCATATGGTGTTGTCTCAACGGATTTAGATGGTGCCCTATTTAACGTGAATGCAACCGTCTCTAAAGCATATCCCCAAAACGATAGTGGTAAATCGGCAAGAGACATCATAGATCGTACCATATCTAATAAAGTATGGTTACGACGTTTGGACACACCATTACATTGTGGTGTTCCAGGTGGTGTGAGTTGCGAAACTATTCCACATTGTTTCAGATGAAGACCAAACTCATAACTCAAATATTCGCATCTGCAATCAGATCGTAGAAACTTTATTTTCTTGTTACGATGATCTTCCACTTCACTCTAAAATTCTTTGAACTTTTCAAATGTTTCAGACTTATTTTTCATTAAGTAGATATACCCATATCTGCACAAATCACCTGTGAAGGTTAGAAAATAACGATACGCGCCGCGAGCCTCAACACTCATCGGACGGCATACATCAGTATGTATTATTTCCAACAAGTCAGTGGCTCGCTCCATTGTTCCGGAGAACGGAGTCTTAGTCATCTTGCCCATGAGGCATGGTTCACAAGCATCAAGTGATTCATAATCAAGCGATTCCAAAAGCCCATCTGCATGGAGTTTCTTCATGCGCTTTACACCAATATGACCTAAACGGCAGTGCCACAAATAAGTTGCACTATCATTATTAACTTTGCATCTTTTGGCTTCAATATTATGAATATGTGCATCACTATGATCGAGATTCAACAAAAATAGACCATTCATCTAGGGTGCATGACCATAAAATATATTACTCATATAATAGAAAAACCATTATTCTCTGATTTAAATGAATAACCATCTCGCATCAAACAGTTCCAGATATAATGTTCATGCTCAACGCTGGCACCAAATAAAAATTATTCAGGTCTAAAACTAATCCCAAAGGTAGATGTAGAGGTAGCGTGCCGACGGCGATCACATCGACCTTGGAACCATTTCCGACGTGCATCGTCACCTCGTCCTTAGCCAATCTTCATTTAATCCGCAGCCCCTATTTCAAGTTGCAAATATGAGCAACAGAACCAGTATCAAATACCCATGTGCTACTACGAGCATTAGTAAGGTACACATTAATAACATGTATATCAAATATACCTTTCACTTCACCATCCTTCTTATCCGCCAAATACTTGGGGCAGTTCCGCTTCCAGTGACCAGTCCCTTTGCAGTAGAAACACTTGGTGTCGGTGTCAAAACCGGTGGATCTTGGGTAGGGGGTCCCGAACTGTGCGTCTAGGCTGGATGGTAACAGGAGGTAAGGGACACGAAGTTTTACCCAGGTTCGGGCCCTCTCGATGGAGGTAAAACCCTACATCCTGCTTGATTAATATTGATGATATGGGTAGTACAAGAGTAGATCTACCACGAGATCGAGGAGGCTAAACCCTAGAAGCTAGCCTATGGTATCATTGTTGATGTTTATGTTGTCCTACGGACTAAAACCCTCCGGTTTATATAGACACCGGATAGGGTTAGGGTTACATAGAGTCGGTTACAATGGTAGGAGATCTGAACATCCGTATCGCCAAGCTTGCCTTCCACGCCAAGGAAAGTCCCTTCCAGACACGGGACAGAGTCTTCAATCTTGTATCTTCATAGTCCAGGAGTCCGGCTGAAGGTATAGTTCGGCTATCCGAACAGCCCCTAATCCAGGACTCCCTTAGTAGCCCCTGAACCAGGCTTCAATGACGACGAGTCCAGCGCGCAAATTGTCTTCGGCATTGCAAGGCGGGTTCCTCCTCCAAGTACTTCATAGAAGATTTTGAACACAAAGATAGTGTCTGGCTCTACAAAATAAGTTTCCACATATTGCCATAGAGAGAATCATATTTACACAAATCTAATCTGCTGACGTATTCCGTAGTGTGACACCACACCACGGCCAAGCTTTTATTCGAACCGTTTTACTGTCCCATCTCAGTGCGTTATAAGAGGCAGTTTCCTTGGCACGTCTTGTTAAAGCAGAGATCATGTCCCCTTATTCCGGGATTCTCATCAATACGGGCGTGGGTAACCCAACCGCTTCTAGGACTCCTAGATCATAGGCAAGTCCAAACGGACACGGGGAGGACGCTCGATATCCACCCTCTTTATAAAGGGACGAGGCCTTTTATTTTTCCCTCCCGTGCTCAATCGAATCCTTCCCCCACCTCAAGCTCAAATGCCCAAAGTTCAGGTCAGGTGCTCCGAACCTTCAGTCATGTCCGGATCTAGCCTTCAAGGCCGATGGGCGCCTTCTTCCGTCACGGAAGAAGACGTCAAAAAGTTGAGGGAGGCCAGATATCTGACCGCCGAGATTCTGCATCGGCTGCCTCCCCGGGGGCAGGCCGTCCCCTCCCCGAACCCAACGAGAGCGTCGTGTTCGTCTCCCACTTCCTCCGAGGTCTAGGCCTTGCACTGGATCCTTTTGTCAGGGGCTTGATGTTTTACTACGGGCTAGATTTCCATGATCTAGCTCCGGACTCCTTTCTTCATATCACGACATTTATTGTCGTGTGCGAGGCCTTCCTCCGGGTTACCTCTCACTTTGGCCTATGGCTCAAGACCTTTGAAGTAAAACCGAAGATGATCGAGGGGCAACATGCGGAGTGTGGAGGTGCCTCAATACGCAAGATGACGGGAGCTGCATGGTCCAAAGGTTCCATTCCAGAGGTGTCTGAATTGTGGCAACAGGAGTGGTTCTACATCACGGCTCCTAGAAGTGCCAAGTGGGCGTCCGCCCCTGTCTTCCGCCCGTGCCCTCCACCACAACTGATGTCATGGATTAGCAGAGGATTGAGCAGGGGTCCGGCCAAGGATGTGCCTATACTGCAGGGCCGCATTCAAGATCTCTTTAATGGAGATTTCAGTTTGGTTGCGGTAGCACAAGTTATGCTGGTTCGCCAAGTTCAGCCTTGCAAACGCCGGCCTCTTCGCTTGTGGGAGTTTAATCCCGAGGGACCGCGCGCCATTCAAAATTTCCTCGGCCTGACGCACGAGGAGATGTACAAGTCATTCTTCGGACCTTAGGTGGAGTGTACGGAAATCACCGAGGACGCGGGCCTGAGTAGCAACCGCGCCGCCGAACAGGTAAGGCATCTTCCGGCCGAACATACTATGTCTCCTTTGTTACGAAGTTATTTATGAGAGTTCGCTTTTTGACCAGGACTGGCTAACAAAGGCGAAGTTGATTCGGTGTTCGGCCCCCCTCCCTGAGGGTTTGGAAAATCTGGTATTGAAGAAGATGCTCCAGACCGACCCTGCCCGGAGCCTTTAAAGGAAAATACTATGGATGGTAATACGGGCGGACGCAGGCCCTCAACGCTGCCCATTCCAGCCGAGGGAACGAGCGTCTCCATGAAGGAAGACGACCAGAAGAGGAAAAGGACTGCGCCCGGGGATTCAGAAGCCGAAACTTCCAAACGAGGGAAGAAGTCTCCCACAGAGGGTCCTACCTCGGGGGGCGCCGTTGCCGCACAAAGTCCACGAGGGGATCAATTCTCCCACGAGTCATAAGTGACCCAAAATACCTTAATAGTACAGATATGTCGTCTTTTCTTCTGAGAAGATAACCACTGCATGTATCTTTGCAGTTCGGACCTTAGCCCCTCTCAAATGAGCTCGTCTTCGGGGGATCTTCTTCCAGAGATGATGGAGAGCGAAACGCCCCCTCCGGACTCCTCCGCTCTAGAAGCGGGCGACCCTGAAGTGTCGTCGCGGAGAGCCTCTCCGAGTCCGGCGAGGCCAGAAGATAATCCTGTCGACCCCCGAAGTTCCCAGTGTCCGGCTCCTGAAGAGAGCAGACAAACGAGTCCGGCACCGTGTAGTGTGCGGTCGGATATTCTGAGGGAGTTGGTGGGGCGAGCGGCCATCTCAGATGAGCACCGTGTGCTGATGAATACGGTGATGGAGAGAACCTCGTCCGCCGAAAGCGGATTGCATAAAGCTTTTATGAGTCTACTGACAGGGTTTGAGGTACGTAAAATAATGTATGATAGTCCTACACATACTAGGTGTGCCCTGTGTAGATAGTAGCCCCTGAGACTCTAGTTGTCGTCGGAAACGACGACGAATAGAGGATCATATTCCCAGGTAATAACCATACTGCCTCGATGTGCAGGTGATGGAAGCTCCGGTGGCTAGCCGGACTAGCGACATTGCCCATTTAGAACGGCAGTTGGATGCGGCAGACGCCGACATCGAGATTGTTAACAAAAGGCTTGACGAGGCACATGGTAAGTGTCATTATCTGGTGAACGTCACATAGGGAGAGTAGCATGATGCCAGTATCTTTAATATGTTGTGACTGCAGATGAGGCTGCCAATGTTGAAGCCTTGCGGGCAGAACTTGCCCGAGCCAAGGAACAAGCGAGGTTGGGTAATGCGGCTGCTTTAAAGGCGGCCGAAGAGTTGCAAGCCAAGAAGGCCGCACATGGCGAGGGCCGAGATAAGATGGACAAGATGGATATAGAATTAAAAGCAGCCGCCGACCGTCGCCAGGTTCTTGAAAAGGAAAACCAGGCGAAGGCATCAGACCTTGAGAAGGCTGCTGCGACGAGGAAGGACCTCCGCTCTGCTATGAGGGCAAAGAAGGAGGAGCTGCGGGAAGCCAGGATATTGTAGCTGGGAAATCCTTTATGTTGCGGAGGAAGTTCGGAGATCCACGATATGGCCCCCTGGATCGGCTGTGGAGCTCGGAGGATGTGTATATGGATTTGGCGGCAAGCGCTGCCGATGCGGCCAAGTACTTCCAGGGTCAGACGGACTGTGGAGTAGACCAGCTGTTTTGGAGACAATTCCATACTCCCGAGCGTCCACTTTCATTGACTGACCAATTAGCCGAATGGGCCGAACTAAATAGGTTGTTCGGACTCTCCATGAGGTCTGTTGTGGATCAGTTATGGCCGGAAGGGTCAAAACCGAACAGCTATTTCAGCTTGGTGCAGCAGTTACTCGATGTGATGCAGCGCATTGATGCGATGAAGAGGTCGGAGTGCATAGAGGGCGCACGGATGGTCTTTGCCCGTGTCAAGGCATACTGGGCGGAGATGGATGCTACCAATGTTGCAGCGCGGGATTCGGCCATAGGTCGGAAGGCTGCTGAGCACTAGTTTGAAGAAGTTCTTGAGGGTGCCCGTTTGGTAGAGACCCAGTGCTCAAAAAATATTATGTTTGAGTGATACGTAATCTCATTGTAAGCGAAATGCTTTTATAGAGTTTTATAAGGCTATTTTTATACTTTTGCCTGAAAGTAATATGATGCCTCCTAGGCGGCCGTTTTTGTACATGTGTGTATAACCTGAAAGATTGAAGTCGTCGGCTTCAACCCCCACGCATATAATGCGGAGGTGCTAGCAAAAACACGCGTTCACACTTAACCCAACGTCTTGGTCCTATTAAGGAGGTGATAGCGAAGCGAGCGAGGCAACCGGACTATCATGCTTTAACACTTTCACTTAGCCATAGGAGTTTGACAGTGGGGCTACTAGATAGCCCCTGGTGGCTCCGCACTCTCCCGATCTCGGGGTGCGTATATGCCTGGCCGGACAACGGCCCCTCGTTAAGGCGGAGGAATTCTAACATTCCCACAGGTCATCGAGTGGTTGACCAGTCTCATGCTATATCATGACAGTCAATTTTCGGCTTTCTCTACTGAGGTGCTCATCCGGATGAACCAGGGCACAATCGTAGTAGTTCTCCTGGTGCTACCTTAGCTGGTAAAGCGGAACGTAAGGCACCAAAACACAGGAGCCGGGCAAACCCAACATTTGACCAAAGACAATGATTCGGAGCTGATGCATATAGGGCCAAACTCGCGACGCCGAACACTCCCTAAGGTATTCGGTCTTTGTGGTATAAACGGAGCCTAAATAATGGCCTTTGTAAGAAGCCCCTTGTGTCCAGGTACGTGCATTGTTCTGGCGTGGCCACATGCCAAGACGTCAGCATCCTTCACAACGGTGGATATGTATCAACAAGAGACAGTAAAAAAGGTTTACGCAGGGTCTTAATCTAAAAAGAATCCTTTAAGCGGGTCCCTGCTGCATGTCTGCGCCTGTGTCTCCATTGTGCCGTATCCTGGACCGGTGTAGCATGATGATCATCTATAAAAGAGAGGAAGTTAAGTGAAAGAGTTGTCGTGCAAAAAGATAGTTTTTAAAGAAACCATGTATAATTGAAGATGATAAGAAATTACCACTTGTCTGCGCGCGTTGAGCCCCTTGTATTGACGAATAGGGGTGTGATCACCTATTTGGTGTAAATAGCAGCGCCGGACTCGATCGCTGGTCCAGACGTCTTTAATGTTCGGCTGCCAAGGTAGCCTCACTCTCTTCGGCGCGCAGAGAGCGCTTGATATCTCCGTGCACTGTAATGATGCCACGTGGACCGGGCATCTTGAGTGTGAGGGAGGCGTAGTGTGGTATTGCATTAAAGAAAGCGAAAGCTTCGCATCCTAGCAGTGCTTGATAGCCACTTTGAAACAGAGTGATGTGGAAAGTTAAATGCTCGGGACGGAAGTTATCGGGGGAGCCGAATATAACTTGTAGTAGGAGGGAGCCCGTACAACGAGCCCCTGGGACTGGCATTACTCCTTTAAAGGTAGTATTGCTATGGCGAATTTGTGTTGGGTCTAACCGCATCCCGCGGATTGTATCCTGGTATATTAGGTTTAGGCTGATGCCGCCGTCCATCAAGACTCGTGTGAAGTGATATCTGCCAATTACTGGGTCTAATACCAAGGCGGCCCATCCTGCGTGTCGGATACTTGCTGAGTAATCACGATGGTCGAAAGTGATCGGTTGAGACGACCATTGGCAGGACTTCGAGGTGACAGGCACTTGGGTATATTTTCCTGGGGGTGCCGCATTGTTTTTTCCCTTGATCATATGTAGTACGTTTACTGTTTTGACTTCTGGTGGGAATTTCTTTTGTTCCCCCGTGTCTTGCTTGGGGGGCTCGTCCTCGTCTTCACTTGGTGTATCCTCCCCTTTATGTACGGCGTTGAGCTTGCCGGACTGCTTGACGACCCAACATTCTCTGTGGGTATGATTAGCAGGTTTACCCGGGGTACTGTGGATCTGACATACTTGGTCCAGAATTTTGTTGAGGCTGGACAGTTCATCCCTGGTGCCTTTAGTGGGCGGATTTTGACCTGGCCGAGAGCTTTTGAATCCGACGTTTACTGCCATGCCCTTCGTGCTGTCTTCTTTATTTCGGCGTTTGTTATTGCTGTTGCGCCGTGATTTCCCGTTTCCATCTCTAACTTCCGATGTACTGGGGTCGCTGGTGCTGCATCTGGCTAGCCAGCTGTCCTCACCCGCGCAAAAGCGGTTCATGAGGTTTGTTAATGCGGCCATCGTTCTCGTCTTATTTTGGCTGAGGTGTCTGGCGAGCCATTCGTCACGGACGCTATGCTTGAAAGCCGCTAAGGCTTCGGCGTCCGGACAGTCGACAATCTGGTTCTTTTTAGTAAGAAACCTATTCCAAAGCTTTCAGGCTGACTCTCCGGGCTGCTGAGTTATATGGCTCAGATCATCCGCATCCGGAGGTCGGACACAAGTCCCTTGAAAATTTTCCCGAAAGGCGTCTTCGAGCTCTTCCCAACTTCCAATGGAGCTTTCGGGGAGGCCTTTGAGCCAGTGACGAGCTGGCCCTTTGAGCTTGAGGGGTAAGTATTTGATTGCATGGAGATCATCTCCTCAAGCCATATGGAGATGAAGGATATAGTCCTCAATCCAAACCCCAGGGTCTGTTGTTCCATCGTATGCTTCTATGTTTACGGGTTTGAATCCCTCTGGAAATTCATGGTCCAGCACCTCATCGGTGAAACACAGGGGGTGTGCGGCACCGCTGTAGCTGGGTGTGCCGCGTTGTTCGGATACTTGTTGTGTTGCATTGTATGCTGGGGGGCGCTTGCGTGGTCCATAGACGGATCTTGTTGCGCCGTCCTTCGGGTGCGAACCCTCGCCTGGGTCGCGTGTTGTATTGTGAGCGGCGTTGTATGCCGCTCTATGTTTGTAGAGGGGTCGTCTATCCGACCAGGTGGCTGCTTTGATATTTTGTTGTGGGGGGTCTGCGGCCTCCTCATCGAATTCGGGTAGCAGCTTCCGCTTTGAGTAGCTCTTGGAGGGGCGATTGTCGCCGTACCTTGCTGCAGTGTTGAGTATTTTGCTCCATCTGAACTAGAGTGTGTCTTGCGCGGCCTTAAGCCTTCGCTTCTGCTTTTTGAGGCTCCTCGCGGTGGCAACAAGCCTTTTACGGGCTTTCTGCTGCTCCGGGTGCCTGTCTGGCGTTATGTCATCCGGACCATTATCCTTGATAGGGTTTGTTTGTTCGGTTTGATTATCCGATTGCCGTTGTCCGGCAGCGGTTCGCCCTGCTCCAGCGTTGGGTCTGTGTGATCGCTATTTCTGTCGAGGCGGGTTTTGGGGCGGCGCTTGCATCGCCGCTTTGACTGCTTTTCGAGCGAACAATCCTTCGGTGCATCCTTCCACTCTTCATCGTCATCTTTTGGTGCGTCCACCATGTATACATCGTATGACGAGGTGGCGCCCTAGGGCTCAATAGGCGCTGGTTCTTCATCGTCTCCTTCATCGGCGTCCATACCGTCAATGTCGTCGGAGTCGAAGTCGAGCATGTCGGTTAAGTCGTCGACAGTGGCTACGAAGTGGGTGGTGGGTGGGTTTTGAATTTCTTCATCGTCCGAATCCCCACCTTGCTGGCCGCAATCCGGCCAGGGCTCTCCTAATAAAGAGAGAGACTTCAGTGACTTCAGAATATCGCCAAAAGGCGAGTGCTGAAAGATGTCTGCGGCAGTAAACTCCATGATCGGTGCCGAATCGGATTCGATTGGCCGGGGCATGGAGGGTTCGGAGTCTGGAAAGGAGTCCGGCTCCTTGGAGTCATGAGTCTCGCGGAGTGCGGGGCCGGTGTTCGGCTCAATCACCGCTTGGACCGCAGCCCCCGAGGCGGCGTCCAACCGCCCATCCTCGATCGGCGCAGTTGGCTCCGGATTAAGGATCGGAGCCAATGCGGGTGCAGCCTCCAGGGCACTGTTCGGCGGCAGAGCTAGATCATGCTCGTCGGGACAATGTGGCACGCTCGGCGGTGGCTCGAATCCGTCGAGGATCAAGTCCCCGCGGATGTCAGCCCTGTAGTTTAAACTTCCAAATCTGACCTGACGGCCAGGGGCGTAGCTTTCGATCTGCTCCAGGTGGCCAAGTGAATTGGCCCGCAGTGCGAAGCTGCCAAAGACGAAGATCTATCCGGGGAGGAAGGTCTCACCCTGGACTGCATCGCTATGGATGATTGTAGGAGCCATCGAGCCTGACGGCGACGACACAGAGGAACTCTCAATGAAAGCACCAATGTCGGTGTCAAAACCGGCGGATCTCGGGTAGGGGGTCCTGAACTGTGCGTCTAGGCTGGATGGTAACAGGAGGTAAGGGACACGAAGTTTTACCCAGGTTCGGGCCCTCTCGATGGAGGTAAAACCCTACGTCCTGCTTGATTAATATTGATGATATGGGCAGTACAAGAGTAGATCTACCACGAGATCGAGGAGGCTAAACCCTAGAAGCTAGCCTACGGTATGATTGTTGATGTTTATGTTGTCCTACAGACTAAAACCCTCCAGTTTATATAGACACCGGATAGGGTTAGGGTTACATAGAGTCGGTTACAATGGTAGGAGATCTGGACATCCGTATCACCAAGCTTGCCTTCCACGCCAAGGAAAGTCCCTTCCGGACACGGGACGAAGTCTTCAATCTTGTATCTTCATAGTCCAGGAGTCCGGCTGAAGGTATAGTTCGGCTATCCGAACACCCCCTAATCCAGGACTCCCTCACTTGGTTTCAGGCTTAGGTCCAGACTTGGGCTTCTTCCCGGGAGCAGCAACTTGCTTTCTATTCTTCTTGAAGTTCCCCTTCTTCCCTTTGCCCTTTTTCTTGAAACTAGTGGTCTTGTTAAGCATCAACACTTGATGCTCCTTCTTGATTTCTACCTCCGCGGCCTTGAGCGTTGCGAAGAGCTCGGAATTGTCTTTTCCATCCCTTCCATATTATAGTTCATCACGAAGCCTTTATAGCTCGGTGGCAGTGATTGAAGAACTCTGTCAATGACACTATCATCAAGAAGATTAACTCCCAGCTGAGTCAAGTGGTTATGGTACCCAAACATTCTGAGTATGTATTCACTGTGAGAACTATTATACTCCATCTTGCAGCTATAGAACTTGTTGGAGACTTCATATCTCTCAACTCGGGCATTTGCTTGAAATATTAACTTCAACTCTTGGAACATCTCATATGCTCCATGACGTTCAAAACATCTTTGAAGTAGCGACTCTAAGCCGTAAAGCATGGCACACTGAACTATCGAGTAGTCATCAGATTTATCTTGCCAGCCGTTCATAACGTCCAGGGTTGCTCCTACAGCAGGCCTTGCACCTAGCGGTGCTTCCAGGACATAATTATTTTGTGTAGCAATGAGGATAATACTCAAGTTACGGACCCAGTCCGTGTAATTGCTACCATCATCTTTCAACTTAGCTTTGTCTATGAATGCATCAAAATTCATGGGAACGGTAGCACGGGCCATTGATCTACAACAACATAGATATGTAAAAAACTATCATGACTAAGTTCATGATAAATTAAAGTTCAATTAATCATATTACTTAAGAACTCCCACCACTACAAAAAAATTACACTTCCGTGATGATACGTGTTTGTCACAGTAGGTCGCTTTTTTGTCATGCATGTACATCCATGACAAATTTATGACATAATCAAGATAGTCATACATGTGCTGTCGTAGAAGTGTTCCATGCCGATAAATCACGCGTCACAGAAGTGCTCTCGTTAAGGGTGACCGACACGTGGCATCCACCGTAACGGAACGCCGTTAAGCTATTGGGTCGGGTTTTGGATCCGATAACCCGTTAACAGCCCCAACCAATGGGGATTTTCCATGTGTAAAATCATCATTGGCTGGAGGAAACACGTGTCGGCTCATCGTTGGGATAGATGTCATCCACTCATTGGACAGAAGGTGCGTATGATACGTCGACACGTGGCACGGCCCAATAGAGGCCCATTCGTGTGAAAAGGCCGGTCTGTTTGACTTGGTCAAAAGGTGGCGGGCCGGCCCATGGAAAGCCTGTTAACGGCCTATTCGCATATAGCCCATTTGCAGCCCGCTAACCCAAGGCCCGTTACGCCCTATCCAAATTAGGCCCAGTAGCGTCATCTGGGCCATCCAATATGATTCCAGCCCGTTTTCACTTCTGGCCCATGTATGGCCCATGACGTCTTTCGGCCCATATGAGGCCCTATGTAACTCTTGGCCTATTAACGGCCCATGGTGAAACTGGCCCGTAATGAACAGTGTATCACTTTACACCCAACGGCCCTTGGTGAAACTGGCCCGTAATGAATAGTGTATCACTTTATACCCATTAACGGCCCTTTATTCCGTTGGGCCGTTTCCAGCCCATGATATCTTTCGGCCTTCTCAGAGCCCATTTATTCTTGGGCTCATTTCCAGCATTCGTTTACTTATGGCCCGTTACTGTCATTTTTTGCTTGTGGGCCAAATTCAGCCCGTGGTTACAGTCGGCCCGTTCGTGGTCCTTTAATACGTTGGGCCATTTTCATAGCGTCATCAAATACAGCCTATTAACGATGGCTCGTTTACGGCCATAATGCGGCCTGTTATTGGCCCATGTTTGGCCAATCGATCATACGTCCCGTATAAGGCCCATTGATGATACGACCCGTAGAAGGCCCATTGTTTCTACGGCCCGTAGAAAGCCCATTGTTTCTACGGCCCGTAGAAGGCCTGCTGTTTCTATGGCCCGTAGAAGGCCCACTGTTTCTACGGCCCATAGGAGGCCCAGTGTCACTACAGTAAATATTAGCCCATGGTTATTGTGGCCTAGTTTTAAAAAATAG
Source organism: Triticum aestivum (assembly GCF_018294505.1). Taxonomy (NCBI): domain Eukaryota; kingdom Viridiplantae; phylum Streptophyta; class Magnoliopsida; order Poales; family Poaceae; genus Triticum; species Triticum aestivum. The sequence continues at coordinate 372,647,557 of NC_057800.1, read as the reverse complement.
GTTATTGTAGCCACTAGCAAACCGCGGAAAAAGAACTGCATTGACTACAAGCAAACAAATAAACAAGACAACAAGGAAATAAATAAGCAAGCAACTTATGCTAGGCTATCACGGCTATTACACATATTACATCCACTGGGCATCAAAGTTCACCACCAATGCAAATATAGGGAACAAAGCAGCATATAAACGTCGCAGCAAAACAAGTCCAGAACTGAAACCACTTCAGAAGAGTTCAAGAAACAATATCCTGGGTACCCATAATGCTGGCAAGATGCTTAGCAAGCTTATTAACTTTCTCTTGTTTGGCGCTTAAATCCTCCAACGCTTGCTGTTGCACAAGAAAGGACCGGTGTTTATCAGCCACAGTAACTTGTTGTTCGAGTTATTGGCCAGTACCGCTGGCACAAGCGCTTGTAGCTGGCCAGTACCGCTGTACTGTTCAAGAACCCCCTCCAATTCAAATGGCTGGTAAACAAGAAAAGAAATTGAACGTACATACATTGTATGATAGACAGATGTGGTAATTCACATATATGTTGTCTAACCAAACAGGACAGCATGACACAGTTTCACATATATGATGCCTAACTAAACAGGATAGCATGACACAGTTCCAGATATATGATGGATAACTTAACAGGATATAATGGCATAATTCAACATATGATGAGTACCTAAACAAGATGACATGACACAACTATATGATGTCTTTCTAAAATAGGCTGGGATGAAATAATTCACATACATGTTGTCTAAGTATACAAGATGGCATGATATAATTGTCATAATTGATTCATATACTAAGCTACTGACACTCGCATGTATGATCTCTAAACTAAGCAGATAGAATTCAATATTGTGCATATGATGTCTAAACTAAGCAATGCAAGACACCATATGCATCATATGAGAAGTATAAACATTGCAACTTAGAGCATACACCTCAGGTGGGATATAGAACCGGTCATCTGTCTCTGAATCCTCCTCTGAGGAGCTCCCTGTAACCATCGAGATATATGCTTTAACAGGTACCATTGCCTGCTCTGAAGACCTTGTTTTCACTCTAGATTTTTCCATAACCGGCTCAAATGGCTGATACACATGAAGAGTAGTTCAATATACACAGATTGTCGACAAATGGAATACGTAATGAAAAAAAGGTGGCATGAGATAATTCACATATATGATGCCTGGCTCCATGGTGGTGCATAATTCACATATATGATAACTGGCTGACAAACATGGCATTGCATAATTCACATATCTGATATAGAAAGCAAACAGGAGGCATTCACACAAAGCATGTCTAATCTAAGCAGATGGCATGGCAATGCAAGACACCATATGCATGATATGAGCAATATAATCCAGCCAAGTTAGAGCATGCACCTCAGGGGGGGTACAACTAGTCATCTCTCTCTGAATCCTCCTCCGAGGAGCTATCTGTAACCAGCAAGAAATCTGCATCGACAGGTAGCACTGACTGCTCAGAAGACCTTGTTTTCACTCCAGATTTTCCCATGACCGACTCAAATGGCTGATGCACAGGAAGAGTAGATGAATGTATAAACATTGTTGACAAATGGAATACATTATGGAAAAAATATGGCACGATACAATTCACATATACGATGACTGGCTAAACAGGATGGCATTGCATGATTCACGTATATGATGACTGGCTAAAGAAGATGGCATTGCATAATTCCCATATACTCCCTCCGTTCCTAAATATTTGTCTTTTTAGAGATTTCAAATGGACTACCACATACGGATGTATATAGACACATTTTAGAGTGTAGATTCACTCATTTTGTTCCGTATGTAGTCACTTGTTGAAATCTCTAAAAAGACAAATATTTAGGAATGGTGGGAGTATGATATAGAAACCAAATAGGTGGCATTCACACAAAGCAAATCTAAACTAAGCTGGTGACATATAAGATGTATAATGTAAGCAATGCAAGGCGCCATATGCATGATATGACCAACATCAGCATGCCAGGTTAGAGCAAACACCTCAGGTGGTAAACAGGCATGGTCGGCTCCTTCTGAATCTCCATCTAAACAGTTATCTTCCTCTGGAATACAATCTGGAAATGCAGGAGGGGGGGGGGCACTTCGCCCACCATGGAGCAGCGTCTGCATGACATTATATTCGCACACAACAGTCTTCTCTTTTTCTCTACATGTTCAGTATGATTGTGTACAATATCTGACATGCATAATAAAAAATAGTTAGATTTTGTAAGGCCTAAGGGGTGCATGCAAAAATCAAGACTGATGGTAGCAAATGAGTGGATGGATCCAAAACTAATGATAGCAGGTAGATTATAGCTTTTGTTTAAAAAGATAGACAATGGATCATCTATTGTTTGTTGCCCACCCAACATGAACCACATAGAAGACCCAGATGAACCAGATAGTAGACAGATAGTATTCGTTGCTGGCTCGATATGAGACCCATGGGCAATTCAAAACTCAAGATTGAACGATAAAGTAGCAGGTAATAATAACCGATGTATAACGTAAGCAAACACAAAAGACTGCGACCTCTCTTCCGGAACTATGTAGTCCTCAGGTTCATCTGCTCAAGTCGATGATGGTAATGCAGTTGACGTGGTTGCCGACAATGGGGAAGATGATCTGAGGCGGCGAAAGGAAGTCTGCAGGGGGGGATCTCTGCTGCAGTGAACGCTTCTGTCGATGGTGCACCTCAGGTGGGGTGGATGACGGCACGGCAGGAGTAGGACATAACACACAGAGTTTTCTTTGACGCCTATCTGAAAATGAAGTAAATCTGTAAGGGCTCCTTAGAATTGGAGGATTCTATAAACGCAGGGACAGGAAAAACACAGGAATAGGATAGGAATGCACGTGCAAAACAGAGCATTTGGAAACATAGGATTTCAATCAACCTGGGTGTTTGGCTCACATGAATTGGAAGAACAGAGGAATGGAGAAACAAAGTGATGCGACGAGTGTACAACCTCTTTGGCATAGCCTTGTGGACCTCAGCATCATTGGGTTGGACGTGGAGGATGGTGATGATGCTGGTGTGACTGTCAGAGGCGGGGAAGAAGATCTGAGGCCTCTGGAAATGGCGCCGAGGGTACTGCTCCGCTGTGATGGACGGTTCCGTCGTTGGAGCAGCTCCACTAAGGTGTACGGCGACGAGGCTGAAGCATGACAAGACAGACAATGTTAATCTGAAGTCGGACCCTAATATCATCTGCAATAGATGATGTAAAATACATCACCAAAAAGTGCTAGATGTAAAATGCATCAGCCGCGCCACGGCTGCTCCGACAGATGCTGTAAGTACTGTTCACTCTAAACTTAACTGAAGAAAATGAACTTCATAGTTGAAACTGAATTTTACTGTCGAAACTAATTGAACTATTAACAGAGTATTACAATAGATGTTTAGGGCGTTCGAGCACTAGTAGCAGAGAAGCAGTGATCTAAATCAGCAGACGCTCGAGCAGGGAATGCACTAGCAGAGAGCAAGTCGTGTAGTAGCACCACGACCGAGTGCGAAAGCAGCAACTCCTATAGCTGCCGGAGGTCGTGCAGCAGCAGCAGCGTAAGCAAGAGCAAGAGCAGAGCAGCGGCACGAACGAAAGCAGGAGCAGTGCAGCAGCGCGACCGACAACAAGAACAGAGCCGCAGCATGAGCGAGAGCCGGAGCAGGTGCAGCTAGTGCCGTTGTGGAAGTCGCCACCGAGGAAGCAACGACATGGGGGAGAGACGAAGTGGATGATGTGGCCGGCGATGACGCCGTCGATGGAGACACGCCATGTCTGCTCGGTATCGAGCACCGGCAGCCCCGTGAGATCGAATAAAAGATAAATGCAGCGGTGAGTGCAGAACCTCCTTGGTGGCGCCGAGTTGGCCTCGGCTTCATCGGAGGAATTGGTGAGGCTGTTGCGGTTCCGATGGGGCAGGTCAAGACGGTGCTGTGGGGATTGAGGTGGCGCGATAGACGAGGCGAACGTCGGGCAGCTCCTTGGAGGTGGAGGACGGGGCGGCTGATCCGGCGGGACGATGAGATCGACAAAGGACGATGAGGGACGGCGAGCTGTTGCGGTGGACGACGTAGTCGGGGAAGAGTCTCCGGCTGGGCGGCGGTCGGGAGGCCGATGGAGGAGCGTGGGGTTTCGCGGGTTTTGGCGGCCTCGGTGTACGAATGGGGGGCGAAGGAGGAGGGGTGAGACAAGCTTAGGGACGCGCTTGTCCGAAATGTAGGGTAAGTTACCAGCGTACCCCCACCGGTTTTGACACCGCGACGTGGAACTTCATTTCCGGTTGAGGGGTAGAAGGGGGATTTCACGTGTCTGGGCTGCGGGAGCGATTTCGGATGAGGAGGGAGTTCTCGCGCGCGTCCAAATTTCGGGATAACAAGGCGCGGTCCGGGTTGAAGAAGTGGGAGTTTCAAAGCAGGTGAGACAAAAGATACTCGAGCTTGAAAATTTCGGGATAACAAGGTGCGGATTCCTTGTTCAGCAGAACAAACTTAACGTGTAAAAAAACAATTCATACAACACACAAGAGAGTCATGTCCCCTTTTACTATATTGCTATAGATGCCATTGAAAAAACTACAAGAAAAATGTAAAAAAAATCAGGAGAACAAGATTACCCTGCACAGTACCAAATCGATTCGCACTTCCCTCAACAACAACAAAAAACAAATCAATTCCCACCAAATAAAGAGTAATGTCCCTTTTTATATGATTACAGATGCCATGATCTCGAATTTCAATTTTTGATTCCACGTTATGTTGAATTCGAATATATCGTTAGGTGACCTTGCGGTTTATAATTGATGTGTAACATCCCAAGTTTTCAATTTGTAATGTTATACATTAGATCATCAATGCATATCATATTTTTTTTGCTTTTGGTTTGATCCTAGAAATTTCTACGCAACTCAAGGACCCACGGAGAGAGTTGGGGAATTCATTATTTTCATATTTGAGTTTTCTCAAATTTTGAGAATAGGATCATTTGATTTTAATTATTTTATCATCAATTATTTCTATTACAAAAATATGAGAGAGGGAATAAAATGACTTTCCCAAAATAAAGAAATATTGAGGATTTAATAATAAAATCAAATAAGATTTTATTTCGGAGTTTTTTTGTTATTTTATTTGAATTTAGGAAAAATGTGCGTTTTCTAAAATTACATTAAGGCCCCAAATAAATGTTCACCTTGTGCGGCTTGATTTTAGAAGCCCGGGAAAATTTATTTCAGGATTTTTGGAGTCCGTTTAGTATTTCTTTTTATTTTTCTTCCGCGCGTAATTATTTAAAAAAAATCGCACCGACCTACGGGCCGTGTCCGACCGGGACTCCGGCCCGCATAGGCTTTATAAGCCGGGGGGGAAGCCCAGCCGAAGCCAGCCAGCCCAGCCCCGCCCGCCGAACCCTAGCGCCGCCGCCAGCCCGCGCCCGACCCCGCCGCCGCCGCCGACCCCGCCTCCGCACGCCGCCGCCGCCGCCGCCTGCCATCGCCGGAGCTGCCGCGCCGCCGCCTCGCCGACCCGCCGCCCGAGGTTCGCCTCGTAATCCGCGCCGCCGATTTTTTAGAAATCGATCGGTTTTCGTCGGTTTTTTTAGTTTTCATTTATTTTAGATCGGTTTTTTTCGGTTTAGGTTAATTAGCGAGCGTTCGTCCGTTCGTTCGTTCTAGCGAACGTTCGTTGTTTTTCTTTTCTCGGATTAAATCCTCGATTTTTCTGATCACGATTTCTGATCCGATTTTCGTTTTAGTATAACTTTTCGCTCGTTTATCGGAATCAGGCGATTCAAGCGCCTAGAGTTTCGTCTCGAAACCCTCTATCTGTTTAACCAACTTAAAAAAGTTTTTGCTACTGTAAAATTTGACTTAGATCTAGATTAGTAGAATGAAGTTGTTTTCTTTCGCCGTTTGACTTTCGTTGCTTCGTTCGATTTGATTCTTTTTGCAAACCGGAGTTCTTAAGTTGAACTTTCTGGTTAGATCTCTTATTTGACTGTTACCTGTGCATTAGATGAGTGCTTATTGTATGCTTGTTTGTTTGTATGCGATAGAATACCCGGAGTGCGCCGCCTGTTACTTCGAATCACTAGGTTTCGCGGATCATCAGCAAGGCAAGTAACACTTTGATCATACCTTTTCTACTACCCAGTTTTACTGCATTAGATCAATCCTCAAACATTGCATGAGTAGGATCTAATTAAATTGTGGGATGGAAGTAGTTGAGGTAGTACCTATCACCTGTTATATTATCAAACCCTTGGGAGTTACTTCTACGTTTGCCTATTATGCCATGCTATGCTAGTAGACATGGATTGGGTGAGTGATATCCATGACAAATGTGAGTTTGTTAATTAATGGTTTATCTAAGGTGGCAACTTAAACACACATCTGGGTGGATTGAGGTACCTGGCTATTCCAGGATTGCCTTTTTTTGGGACCGCCACCCAGGCTCAAAGGGATCATGAGATTATTCATACTAGAAACTTCCGTGTGCAGCCACAAGCTATTATGGGCTCTAGCATAGTTGATTAAGTTGTGCGAACTCTTACAGGGTAGACTAGCAGATGTAAGGGAAAGTAGGTGTAACGGTCTATCCATCGTAAGGTGCTAGCGCTTCTGAAAGACTATGTCTCGGTCATTCATCTTCTCAAACACCATGTAGTGCGAGAAACCAAACGGAGGCGATCGAGTCTTGTGGGGAAAGGTGCGCAAACCTCTGCAGAGTGTATTAAACTGATCATGGTTAGCCGTGTCCCCGGTTATGGACATCTTGAGTATCTAGTACTTGGATTATCATGTGAATCTCAACATGTTACTCTAAATTAATTTTGTTGGGTTTTGTTAATGATGATGTTTAATTGGGATTGAGGATGCTGTCAACCATTCTCAATGTTTAACAACTACCATGTTAGTTAAATAAATTTTATTCCTTTGTAGTAGGGAAAAATTGGCTTTACGCAAAACTGTAACCATAGAGCTTTCCACCAGCCAAATATGCATATAGTATAGATGTTTCATTCCATTACTCTCTATGTGTTACATTGCCAGCATATTCCATGTGCTGACCCGTTTCGGGCTGCAACGTTAATGTTGCAGACTTTTCAGACGATGATTAAGGAGTTTTTAGGTCGTGGTTCTATATTCATTGATGCCGTTGGAGTTGATGGACTCACTTATCTTCCAAGCCTTCCACTGTTATCGTTATTAGATGGCCTTAAGCCATGCTTATTGTAATTAGTTCTCTATTGAGACACTCGATGTAATAAGTGTGTGATTGCTACTCTGTTATAAATCCTCCGAGTACTGTGTGGTGTCAGCATTACTGATCCAGGGATGACACCGAAGCACAAAGATCAGACTGTTTGAGGTCTGGTCGCTACAGAGATGGTATCAGAGCACATGTTGACTGTAGGACATGACCAATAAGCTAAAGACCTAGATCACTATTCACTCTCTTCTCTTCTGACCTCTCATCTTTTCTACTCTTTAGGATGGCAGATCCAAGGAACAAGTTCACGCAACCGGATGACGATACACCTTTTGGACGTCACTAGATACCTGAACATAGGAGTACCAAGCTTCACCGGAACCTACAACGCCACTTTACCAGAAGAAGAGCGCTGGATGATTCAAGTTCAAGTTCTAGGAAGGACGTTCATGCCAGTCACTGAGCCCATAGAGTTTTCTTTTGATGCACCAACTTGGAGTCTAGGAAAGAGCATGGCAGCTCACATCGCCATGGGACGCATTGGAGAAGTCTATCGCAATGATCTCAAGGATACTATCTACCAGATTTGTGGGCGCCGAGATGAGCACTGGGAGATGATCAGCACCAGAAAGGACGGATCAGTTGCAGCTTTTATCTAGGAGTTAAACCAGCACATTCGACAACAGGAGAAACAGATGTGCGCCGACATGATAGACCTGAAGAAGGCAAGGACAAGGATCAAGGAACTGGAGGAAGAACTCAAAGCTACACGTGAAGATTATGAAGAGGAAATTGAAGTACTAGTGGATAAGAATGCCGACCTAACAATGAAGCTAGCAATATTTATTGGAGGCCCTACACCAGTAGATGAAGACGAAGAACCCAATGAGATTCGCCCAGAAGACTACATCATCATCGACGATACCGACTCGGACCGAGATGATAGAGATGATGACTATGTTGATGAAGCCAGAGAAGATATCATGGAGTCTGCAACCGAAGAATATTTTTAGTAGACCACCTCATCAGTAGTAGTAGTCCACCATGTAAATATAGTAGTCCGAGCACTTTTGCGATAGTTAGATCGATTGTATGCCCTTGTTTGATTGAATGAAGTGAATTGTTTGCTTTTCCCTCATGTGCATATGGGTAGTGTTTTCTCTTTAGACCCCCTCTATTCTTACATCTCATCTTTTCTAAACCCTCAGATGCCTCCGAGACATGACCCCGGATTTACCTTTCCACCGGAGCTCACCCAGTTGATCTAGCAGCAAAACACATTGATGCAGTTGCTAGTCCAGAATCAGAATCAGAGGAACAACAACAACAACCCACCACCACCACCACCGGTGTTTTCCAGTAGCACCGAGCCGATAGTAGCAGATGATTGGCTCCGCAAGATAGCCTGAGAGTTGACCATAGCAGGATGCACAGATGCGGAGAAGGTGAAGTTTGCCGCACATCAGCTTGAAGGACCCGTAGCATCATGGTGGGAGAATTTCACAGCCACTTTCCCTGTCGACACTGTCACATGGGACCAGTTTCAGCAGGCCTTTCGTACTCCCCATGTTTCAGCAGGAGCTATGGCCATGAAGAAGCGTGAGTTTCGCAACTTGCGCCAAGGAGGACGGACAGTTGGCCAGTATGTGGAGGACTTTAGTAAATTAGCACGTTATGCCCCAGATGACGTTGCTACGGATGCAGCTAAGCAGGAGAAGTTTCTGGAAGGACTGAATGATGAGTTGAGCATGCAGTTGATGGTAGGAACCTTCAACAACTACCAGGAGTTGGTAGACTGTGCTCTTATGATTGAAGGCAAGCAGCAGCAAATTGAGAACCGCAAGAGGAAGTATGGACAAGGAAAGTACAATTCAGGAGCTCAGCAGAAGCCACGTTTTACCCCTAGATCGGGAGGACATTTTCAGCATAACCATGGAGGAGGTAGCACGCACAATCACAATGGCACCAATAATGGTACTTACAAAATAATAACAATTTGTTTATATATAACTTGGCAAGTTAACTCCTAGTGATTGCGTACATAAGCTTGCAAGGATTTTACTAACATGCAATCATGTGTTTATGTTTTTATAACATTTCTCCGTCTAGCCCAACATGATATTTTCACCCAGCCCAGCAAGTCCGAGAATTTCGAGAAAAATGCAAATTGGATTTAAACGGGCTGCATAGATGCTACATCATTGTTTCACCCAGCCCACTAAATGGACTAAAAAACAAATGGACTGACAGCTGCGTCCACAACCACAGCCTAGTTTTTTTGTAATTTGCCAAGTAAGTCGCTTTGTTAGGCCTGTTGGGCTGCAAATCTTTCAAGACGAGGAGAGCTTTCATTCGGCTGGCCGAGAAAATGGCCCATCAGTAATGAGAAATGGGCTGTACATTTTTAAAACACATCAAACCGGCAATTAGTTTCAAATATCTTTTTTTTTCATTTCGAGATTTTAAATTACATTAATTTTTATGCGTGGAGAATTTGTTGGATTTTATATTGATATACATTTATTTTTAAAATCAGTTTGAATGCGAGTCGAAATTTCAGGATTAAAAACAGTTCGGACCGCACCGAAATATGCAAAATTTCGTACAATTTTTTAACCATGGCCACAATATGGGCTGTAATGCTAACAAAAAGAATATGGGCTCCAAAAAAACCTTAAGAATTAGAAAATGGGATGTATGTTGTTTTCCATAGATTTGAGGCTTTCCTAAAAAAGGTTGACGCACAAGCAGTGACTGTTGGATGTCCATCGAACGGCAGTCGTGCTTCTTCAATCTCTGCTCTTCCTGCTCCAGCCGCTCAAAGAAGCGCTGGTGGGAGGACTGCCTGCTCCCTCCTCCCCGTGGCCGGCTGTGCTGCCGCGCAGGCCTCACCGCCCATCGTACTCCCATCGCTGGCCTAGCCATCCCTCTACTCACCCACACCTGCTGTTATTCTCCGGTGACGGCAGACGAACCAGTAAACCCTCGTACAGTCGTACTCCCCTCCGCTTGGGAAACAATTGCCGAGTCTTCCCTGCCTCCGTGTCGTTCCCTTCCTAGGCCTCGCCATCGTCCACCGCCCTGGTGCTCTTGGCGCGGCCAGGTCAACGTGGTCAATGACCGACATGCATCTGAAGTGGACTGTACATGGAGAGGCCGACAGCTGGGTCCACGACCGCATGCAAGGAAATGCCTCCTTATTACGCGCAAAATAATGATTCCTCCACCTGACATCAGGGACCCACTGAAAGGGCCTCTGTATTTCACGAAAACACGTTACCGCCGCTGACAGCTCGGACCCACCAGCTATATCTTCGCATGCAAGGAAGTGCCTCCTTATTACGCACAAAAAATGAATACTCCCCCTGTTAGATGGGACCCAGTATAGTGGCAGGCTGACTTGTGGGCCTACTAAGTTGATGTGGACGGAGGGCTTTGTCAAGTTAGTCAATATATGCACGATTCTAGCTCCAGTGACCGATGTCCATCCAACGGCCGTAGTGCTTCTTCAACCTCTGGTCTTCTTGCTCCAGCCGCCCAAACCAGCGCCGGTCGTGCCTCGTGCTCCTGCCTCCCGTGGCCGTATGCGATGCGGCGGAGGCCTCACTGTCCCCTACTACTCCCACCACTGGCCAGGCCATCCCTCTACTCACCCACACCCCCTATTATTCTGCGGCGACGGCAGCCCCACACCGCAGCGAACCAGTGAACCCTCGTACTCCTCTACGCGTGGGCATCCACTTCCGCATCTTCCCCAGCTCCGCATTGTCCCCTTCCTAGGCCTCGCCGTTGTCCACCACCCTGGTGCTCTTGGCGCGGCGTGGTCAACATGGTCAAGGAACGGCTTCCATCGGACGTGGAATGTACGTGGAGAGGCTGATAGCTGGGTCCACGGCCGCAGCAAGGAAGTGCCTCCTTATTACGTGCAAAATAATTATTCCTCCACCTGACAACGGGGACCCATCGGACGGGCCACCGTATTTCATGAAAAAAACGTTTCCCCCTGACTGTTGGGACCCACCAGCTACACCTTCGCACGCAAGGAAGTGCGTCCGGGCAAAAAAAATCGATTCGCCCCCCTGACTACTGGGACCCACCAGCTACATCTTCGCACGCAAGGAAGTGCCTGACAGTCGGGACCCACCTGGTCGAAGCGTACGTAGCGTTGTCATTCTGGTCGCGAACGTGTACGTACATATATACTGGTCGATGTAGAGGCGCACACATGTCATAGTAGAGGCGCGCACGTGTCGTAATAGAGGCGCGCACATAGCATGTACACGTATGTACAGCGGCCAGGGTGCAAGAAAGAAAATACGACCACGTACGTACATACAGGCAGGGTCTCGAATGCCTACTCGCGCATACGTACGGCCAGGGCTCGTGTACATGGCTGGGTCCGAACGGAGAAACAGTGTCGTTGTCGTGTTCATGGGGAGGCAGCGTCGTCGTCGTGTTCATGGGGAGGCAACGGAATGCATCGTGTTCATGGGGAGGCAACAAAATGCGTCGTCTTCTTTGGGAGGCAACGGAACGCGTGGGAGCCAACCAGCTAGGTCGGAACGGAATGTGTGGTCGTGTTCATCGGGAGGGCTTGGACGGAACAGGCGATGGAAACGAGGCCTGAACGGGGTCCTGTTGATCGGGAGGGGTCTGGCATATCGCAAAACGGAGGAAACGGACCTCCTACGGTCGAAACAGGGGTCCTGTTGATCGGGAGGGGTGTGGCGTACCGCAAAACGGATGAAACAGACCTCCTACGGTCGAAACGGGGGTCCTGTTGATCGGGAGGGGTGTGCCGTACCGCAAAACGGACGAAACAGACATCCTACGGTCGAAACGGGGGTCCTGTTCATAGGGAGGGGTGTGGCGTACCGTAAAACGGGACTCCACGGGATACTGTTCATCTCCACCGTTGACCTCCTCCAGCCTCCACGGGCTACCGTCGACCTCCTCCAGCCTCCACGGGCTCCTGTTCATCCAGCCTCCACCGCGCGCTACTCCACCGGCTACTGTTCAACCACCCCTCCACCGTCTACTGTTCATCCAGCCCTCCACACCACGGGGTCCTATTCAACTACCCCTCCACGGGCACCCCTCCACCGTCTACTATTCATCCAGCCCTCCACCACACCACGGGGTCCTGTTCATCCAGAGGCAACGCCACCGCTCACTGTTCATCCAAACCCCCCCTCCCCCGCAACGCTCACGGTTCTCCCAGATGAAGCATCAATCGGCTTCAGTTAGCAACAGTAGCGATGGAATCGCTTGATCGGGTTCAGTTAACATCCATCGATCGATCGCTCGTGTTCAGTAACGCGTAGCCTGCAGTGCAATCGCACGGGTTCAGTTAGAGCCCAACCGCTCGCTCGGGTTCAGTTAGAGCCAACGCCTCGCACACACGCGCGTACGTGTACGAGAGAAACGCGCATCGCTCGGCCCCCGACCTCCCACCGTAACCGGGAACTCCCCGAAATTTTCCTCCCCTTCGCTTCTACCACGGTTTTTTCCGTCATGGACGGCCCAAAGAATGTCATGCAGCTGCATCTCCGGCCCACCCAGGACGAAAAGCCCATTTTCTGTCATGATTTTTTGTCATAGAAGTAGGAGCCCACCACATCTATGATGATACCGGGTTTTGTCACAATTATCGTCATAGAAGTGCCATATGTATGACAGAATTTTTTTTCGTTCAGCCCAAAATGTCACGGATGTGTCTTTTTTTTGTAGTGCACTTATATAGACATCCCTCTAGTCATCTAAATGATCACGTGATCAATCTCAACTAACCCATGTCCGATCATCACGTGATATGGAGTAGTTTTCAATGGTGAACATCACTATGTTGATCATATCTACTATATGATTCACGTTCGACCTTTTGGTCTCAGTGTTCTGAGGCCATATCTGCATATGCTAGGCTCGTTAAGTTTAACATGAGTATTCTGCACGTGCAAAACTTTATTACACCCGTTGTATGTGAATGTAGAGCTTATAAACCCGATCATCACGTGGTGTCTCGCCACAAGGAACTGTAGCAACAGTGCATACTCAGGGAGAACACTTATACCTTGAAATTTAGTGAGGGATCATCTTATAATGCTACTGCCGTACTAAGCAAAATACGATGCATAAAAGTTGAACATCACATGCAATCAAAATATATGACATGATATGGCCATCATCATCTTGTGCCTTTGATCACCCTCTCTAAAGCACCATCATGATCTCCATCGTCACTGGCTTGACACCTTGATCTCGATCGTAGCATCATTGTCATCTCACCAACTATTGCTTCTATGACTATCGCTATCGCATAGTAATAAAGTAAAGCAATTACATGGCGCTTGCATTTCATACAATAAAGCGACAACCACAAGGCTCCTACCAGTTGCTGATAACTTTTACAAAACATGATCATCTCATACAATAACGTATATCACATCATGTCTTGACCATATCACATCACAACATGCCCTCCAAAAACAAGTTAGACGTCCTCTACTTTGTTGTTACAAGTTTTACGTGGCTGCTACGGGCTTCTAGCAAGAACCGTTCTTACCTACACATCAAAACCACAACGATTTTTCATCAAGTGTGTTGTTTTAACCTTCAACAAGGACCGGCGTAGTCAAATTTGATTCAACTAAAGTTGGAGAAAAACCCACCCGCCAGCCACCTTTATGCAAAAGAAGTTGCATGTCTATCGGTGGAACTGGTCTCATGAACATGGTCATGTAAGGTTGGTCTGGGCCGCTTTATCCAACAATACCGCTGAATCAAAATAATACATTGGTGGTAAGCAGTATGACTATTATCGCCCACAACTCTTTGTGTTTTACTCGTGCATATCATCTATGCATGGACCTGGATCGGATGCCACTGTTGGGGAACGTAGCATGTAATTTCAAAAAAATCGATGATCACGCAAGATCTATCTAGGAGATGCATATCAACGAGAGGGGAAGAGTGTGTCCACGTACCCTCGTAGACCGAAATCGGAAGCGTTAGGTTAACGTGGTTGATGTAGTCGAACGTCTTCACGATCCAACCGATCTAGTACTGAACGTACGGCACCTCCGAGTTCAGCACACGTTCAGCTCGATGACGTCCCTCAAACTCTTGATCCAGCAGAGGGTTGAGGGAGAGTTTCATCACCGCGATAGCGTGGTGATGGTGATAGTGATGTGATCCACGCAGGGCTTCACCTAAGCACTACGACGCTATGACTGGAGGTGTAAACTATGAAGGGGGGCACCACACATGGCTAAGAGAATAACTATTGTGCTTTGGGGTGCCCCTGCCGCCGTATATAAAGGAGGAGGGGAGGAGGCCAGCCACAAGGGGCACGCCATAGGGGGGAACCGACTAGGACTCCGAATCCTAGTCGCCCCCCTTTCCTTTCTATCGGAGGGGAAAAGGGAAGGAGACGGAGAGGGAGAGGGAAAGAGGAAAGGGGGCCGCGCGCCCCTCCCCCTTGTACAATTCGAACTCCTTAGGGGGCGCCACTCTTGCGGGCTCCCCTCTCTCTCCGCTATGGCCCATGAAGGCTCATTACTTCCCCGGGGGGTTCCGGTAACCCCTCAATTCTTTGAAATATATCCGAACCATTCCGAAACCATTCCGGTGTCCGAATATCATAATCCAATATATCAATCTTTACCTCTCAACCATTTTGAGACTCCTCGTCATGTCCGTGATCTCATCCGGGACTCCGAACAATCTTCGGTCACCAAAGCACATAACTCATAACACAAATCGTCATTGAAGGTAAAGCGTGCGGACCCTACGGGTTCGAGAACTATGTAGACATGACCGAGACACATCTTCGATCAATAACCAATAGCGGAACCTGGATGCTCATGTTGGTTCTTACATATTCTATGAAGATCTTTATAGGTCGAACCGCAATAACAACATACATTATTCTCTTTGTCATCGGTATGTTACTTGTCCGTGATTCGTTCGTCGATATCCTCATACCGGAAAGTCTCTTTACTCGTTCCATAATGCATCATCCCGCAACTAACTCATTAGTTACATTGCTTGCAAGGCTTATAGTGATGTGCACTACCGAGAGGGCCCAGAGATACCTCTCCGGTACTCGGACTGACAAATCCCAATCTCGATCTATGCGAACCCAACAAACACCTTCGGAGACACCTGTAGAGCATCTTTATAATTACCCAGTTACGTTGTGACGTTTGATAGCACACAAGGTGTACCTCCGGTATTAGGGAGTTGCACAATCTCATAGCCAGGGGAATATGTATAAGTCATGAAGAAAGCAATAGCAATAAAACTTAACGATCATTATGCTAAGCTAACAGATCGGTCTTGTCCATCACATCATTCTCCTAATGATGTGATCCCGTTCATCAAATGACAACACATGTATATGGTCAGGAAACTTAACCATCTTTGATTAACGAGCTAGTCTAGTAGAGGCATACTAGGGGCACTTTGTTTTGTATATGTATTCACACATGTACTAAGTTTCCGGTTAATACAATTCTAGCATGAATAATAAACATTTATCATGATAAAGGAAATATAAATAACAACTTTATTATTGCCTCTAGGGAGTATTTCCTTCAATTTGGGCCTATGGGAATGCATTTTGGAGTAGCAATTAGATGATGGGTTGCGAGAGTGACAGAAGCTTAAACCCCAGTTTATGTGCTATTCCGTAAGGGACCGATTGGATCCAAAAGTTTAATGCTATGGTTAGAATTTATTCTTAATACTTTTCTCATTGTTGCGGATGCTTGCGGGAGGGTTAATCATAAGTAGGAGGTTTGTTCAAGTAAGAACAACACCTAAGCACCGGTCCACCCACATATCAAAATTATCAAAGTAGCGAACACAAATCGAACCAACATGATGAAAGTGACTAGATGAAATTCCCGTGTACCCTCAAGAACGCTTTGCTTAATACAAGATACTATTTTGTCTTGTCCTTTGTCTTAAAAGGATTGGGATACCTTGCTGCACTTTTTATACTATTATCGTTACTTGCTCGTTACAAATTACCTTGCTATCAAACTACCCCGTCTACTTACAATTTCAGCACTTGCAGACATTACCTTGCTAAAAACCACTTGTCATTTCCTTATTATCCTCGTTAGGTTCAACACTCTTACTTATCAAAAAGATATACAATTGATCCCATATCCTTGTGGGTCATCAAGGCTATTTTCTGGCTCCGTTGCCGGGGAGTGAAGTGCCTTTGGTAGGGAAACATTTATATAGTGTGCTGAAATTTATTATCACTTGCTACTATGGAAAACAATCCTTTGAAGGGTTTGTTCGGGGTATATTCACCTTGACCGGAACCACAATTAGCTACCCCTCAACCTATGACACCTACTGAAAATATTTAATGTGAAATACCTTCGGTTATGATAGAACAACTGCTAGCTAATCCTTATGCAGGAGATGGAACTGAACATCCTGATATGCACTTGATATATGTGGAAAAAATTGTGGATTGTTTAAGCTTGCAGGTTTACCCAGAGATGATGTTAAGAAGAAGGTTTTCCCTTTATCTTTGAAGGGAAAAGCATTGGCATGGTAAACGCTATGCGATGATATTGGATCTTGGAATTGGAATCGACTGAAATTGGAGTTCCACCAAAAAATTATCTTATGCATCTAGTTCATCATGATTGGAATTACATATATAATTTTTGGCCTCGTGAAGGAGAAAGTATCGCTCTAGCTTGGGGGAGGCTGAAGTCAATGTTATATTGAGCTCTCAAGAGACATTATTATCCAGATTTTTTATGCTCGGCTTTCTCATAATGATCGATCCATGCTTGATACTTCTTGTGTTGGTTATTTTATGAAGAAGACTATTGGATTCAAGTGGGATATTTTGGAAAGAATTAAACGCAACTCTAAAGATTGGGAACTCGAAGAAGGTAAAGAGTTAGGTATTAAGCTTAAGTATGATTGTGTTAAATCTTTAATGAATACCGATGATTTTCAAAAGTTTAACACTAAATATGGACTTGACTCTGAGATAGTAGCCTCCTTTTGTGAATCATTTGCTACTCATGTTGATCTCCCTAAAGAGAAGTGGTTTAAATATCACCCACCTATTAAAGAAGAAATTAAAAATCCGGTACTAGCTAAAGAAGAAACTATACTTTATAATGTTGATCCAGTTGTTCCTACTTCTTATATTGAGAAACCACCTTTCCCTGTTAGGATAAAGGAACATGCTAAGGTTTCGACTGTGGTTAACAAAAGTTATATTAGAACACCCAAACCTGATGAACAAATCAAAGTAGAACCTAGTGTTTCTATGGTTAAAGATCTCCTAGAAGAAAATATAGACGGGCATGTTATTTACTTCTGCAATGAAGCTACAAGAATTGCCAAACCTAATAAAGAGGAAAAACATAGACCCGTTGTGGGCATGCCTGTTGTCCCAGTTAAAATAGGAGATCACTGTTATCATGGTTTACATGACATAGGTGCTAGCATGAGTGATATTCCCTTTACTTTGTATCAAGAAATTATGAATGAAATAGCACCCGCTGAAATAGAAGAAATCGATGCCACTATTAAACTTGCTAATAGAGACACCATTACACCAGTTGGGATTGTTAGAGATGTTGAAGTCTTGTGTGGGAAAATAAAATACCCTACTGATTTTCTTGTTCTTGGTTCCCCACAAGATGACTTTTGTCCCATTATCTTTGGTAGACCTTTCTTGAACACCATTAATGCTAAGATAGATTGTGAGAAACAAACTGTCGGTGTTAGTTTTGGTGATGAGTCTCATGTGTTTAATTTTTCCAAGTTTAGTAGAAAGCATCATGAAAAAGAATTACCTGGTAATGATGAAATAATTGGTCTTGCTTCTATTGTTGTGCCTCCTACTGATCCACTAGCACAATATTTGCTAGACCATGAAAATGATTTACATACGCATGAAAGAAATGAATCAGATAAGATTTTGTTTGAACACCGTCCTCTTCTTAAACATAATTTTCCTATTGAAACTCTAGGAGGTTCTCCTCCACCTAAAGGTGATCCCGTGTTTGAATTAAAACAATTGTCAGACACTTTGAAATATGCTTATCTTGATGAAAAGTAGATATATCTTGTTATTATTAGTGCTAACCTTTTAGAACATGAAGAAGAAAGATTATTGAAATTTCTAAGGAAGCACCAAGCTGCTATTGGATATACTCTTGATGATTTAAAGGGCATTAGTCCCACTGTATGTCAGCACAAGATTAATATGGAGCCCAATGCTAAACCCGTTGTTGATCACCAATGTCGGTTGAATCCGAAGATGAAAGAAGTGGTAAGAACGAAAATATTAAAACTTCTGGAAGCAGGTATAATCTATCCTATAGCTGATAGTAGATGGCTAAGTTCTGTTCATTGTGTCCCTAAGAAAGGAGGTATTACCGTTGTTCCTAATGATAAGAATGAACTTATTCCACAGAGAATTGTTACAGGCTATAGAATGGTAATTGATTTCAGAAAATTAAATAAAGCAACTAGAAAAGATCATTACCCTCTGCCTTTTATTGATCAAATGCTAGAAAGATTATCTAAGCACACACATTTTTTCTTTACTGATGGATATTCTGGTTTTCCACAAATACCCATTTCTCAACCTGATCAAGAAAAGACCACTTTCACTTGTCCCTTTGGAACTTATGCTTATAGACGTATGCCTTTTGGTTTATGCAATGCACCTGCTGCCTTTCAAAGATGTATGACTGCTATATTCTCTGACTTTTGTGGAAAGATTGTTGAGGTTTTCATGGATGACTTCTCTGTTTATAGGAAGTCTTTTGATGATTGTTTAAGCAATCTTGATCGAGTTATGCAGAGATGTGAACAAACAAATCTTGTCTTGAATTGGGAGAAGTGCCACTTTATGGTTAATGAAGGCATTGTCTTGGGTCATAACATTTCTAAAAGAGGTATTGAAGTGGACAAAGCTAAGGTTGATGAAATTGAGAAAATGCCATGTCCTAAAGATATCAAAGGTATTCATAGTTTCCTCGGTCATGCTGGTTTCTATAGGAGATTTATCAAAGACTTTTCTAAAATTTCTAGGCCTCTTACAAACCTTTTTCAAAAGGATGTCCCTTTTGTTTTTTATCATGATTGTTTAGAAGCCTTCGAAACACTCAAGAAAGCATTAATTTATGCACCTATTGTTCAACCACCTGACTGGAACTTGCCTTTTGAAATTATGTGTGATGCTAGTGATTATGTTGTTGGTGCTGTTCTAGGACAAAGAGTCGATAATAAACGGAATGTTATTCATTATGTTAGTAATACTCCAGACAGTGCTCAAGGAAATTATGCTACTACTAAAAAAGAATATCTAGCAGTGGTGTTTGCTTGTGATAAGTTTAGATCCTACATTTTTGATTCAAAAGTAATCGTTCACACCGACCATGCTGCTATAAAATATCTTATGGAAAAGAAAGATGCTAAACCTAGACTTATTCGATGGGTTCTCTTGCTACAAGAATTTGATTTCCGTATTACTGATAGGAAAGGAGCTGAGAACCCCATAGCTGATAACTTGTCTAGGCTTGAAAATGTGCTTGATGAGCCACTACCTATTGATGATAGTTTTCTCGATGAGCAGTTAGCTGCAATAAATGTTGCTTGTAATACTCCTTGGTATGCTGACTATGCTAATTACATTGTTTCTAAATATTTACCACCTAGTTTCACATACCAAAAAAAGAAAAAAATTCTTCTATGATTTAAGACACTACTTTTGGGATAACCCACATCTCTATGAAGGAGTAGATGGTATTATTAGACGTTGTGTACCTGAGCATGAACAGGGACAAATCCTATGGAAATGTCACTCCGAAGCTTATGGAGGACATCGTGCTGGAGATAGAACTGCTCACAAGGTATTGCAATCTGGATTTTATTGGCTTACTCTCTTCAAGGATGCTCGTAAGTTCGTCTTTTCTTGTGATGAATGCCAAAGAGTAGGTAATATCGTTAAGCGTCAAGAAATGCCTATGAATTATTCACCTGCCGTTGAACCATTTGATGTTTGGGGATTTGATTACATGGGACATTTTCCTTCCTCTAATGGGTATACACATATTTTGGTTGTTGTTGATTATGTTACTAAATGGGTAGAAGCTATTCCAACCAGTAGTGTTGATCACAACGCCTCTATTAAAATGCTTAGGAAAGTTATTTTCCCAAGGTTTGGAGTCCCTAGATATTTAATGACTGATGGTGGTTCACACTTTATTCATGGTGCTTTCCGTAAAATGCTTGCCAAGTATGATGTTAATGATAGAATTGCATCACCTTATCATCCTCAATCTAGTGGTCAAGTTGAACTTAGAAATACAGAAATAAAATGAATCTTGCAAAAGACTGTCAATAGGTCCCGGAAGAATTGGTCTATGAAATTAGATGATGCACTTTGAGCTTATAGAACAGCATATAAAAATCCAATGGGTATGTCTCCTTATAAAATGGTTTATGGAAAGGCTTCTCATTTGCCTCTTGAGTTAGAACATAAAGCATATTGGGCAATCAAAGATCTCAACTATGATTTCAAACTTGCCGGTCAAAAGAGGCTATATGATATTAGCTCTTGAGATGAATGGAGAACCCAAGCTTATGAAAATGCCAAGTTGTTTAAAGAAAAAGTTAAAAGATGGCATGATAAAAGAATCCAAAAGCGTGAGTTTAAAGTTGGAGAGTATGTTCTTTTGTACAACTCTCGTTTCAGATTCTTTGTAGGAAAACTCCTCTCAAAATGGGAAGGACCCTATGTAATCGAGGAGGTTTATCGGTCTGGAGCTATCAAAATAAATAATGTCGAAGGTACTAACCCGAAGGTTGTTAATGGGCAACGAATAAAGCATTATATCTCAGGTACTCCCATTAATGTTGAAAGAAATATTATCCAAACTTTGACACCGGAAGAACACATAAAAGAGTCCTTCCGAAACACTCCAGAATCATGAAAATAAGGAGGTACATGATACAGTAAGTAAATGGACTCCGAAAATCCGCAAAAATATTTTTTGTTAGTTTTGGAATATTTAGAAAATTAGGAAAATAAGAAACTTCCAGGAAGCCTACCCTAGTGGGCACAAGACACCAGGGCATGCCTGGCCGCCCAAGTGGGTTGTTCCCACCTCGGGTATTCCGGACTCCGTTTTTCTTCCGTTTGCTTGTCTCCCAAGATAAAAAAAATCTTTATATACCCCCGAACCTATTGACCACCGTATCATGGAGAAATCTTCTGCTTTCTTTCCTTGTTGTTTTCTGTCAGATCCCATCTACCATGGCCACTTCAAGCTCCTCTAAGGACAAGTTCTTCTAGAACATTATCAACCCATATTTGCAGGTGGTGGTGCAGCACCCTCGGGTCATCCGGATGCATGAGGGGGTGCTTCACCTCTGCGATGTGCCAGGTCCCAAGGGGACGGGAACCATGGAGGCCAGGCTTGAAGCTATGGAGCAGGGGGTCTTTCCGTGCAAAAGGATGGTGGAGCATGGTCTCAATGCCAATCACCTCATGATCACGGACCTTTCCCGTGATCTCAAGGTGGATGGCAAGCCCATGAACAACATCGTCTTCACCCTCACTAAGCAAATCTACTTCCTCCAAAGCCAGATCTACGATCTCCAAAACCAAGTCTTTGAATATGAAATGAGGTTTAAAGATATGAGTTTGGCTGCCGGTTGCAGGACCTGTGAGACTCACACCTCTTCTTATGATGGTGGACCTCTGCAATGGAAACCCGAGGACAATATATCTTCTTCATCACCACCACCTTCTTCTTCATCACCAAAAGAAAATTGAGTATCGGGTATGGGCACTCCTCTTGGCTTCCGCCAAGCTTGGGGGAGGTGCCCCGGTATGGTATCATACCCACTATCTTTTGCCTTTACTTATTTTAGTTCAATCTTTTGCTTTAGATGAATAAAAGTTTAGTTCGATCCTTTCTTTTCGAGAGTTTTCTTAGTGATCTATACTTGTAATCGTGTGCGAGATATATGATAAAGTTTAGCTTGAGTTTTTGGCTTTCTTTACTTTCATGTTGGAATAAAAAGAAAGGAAATAAATAAAAGGAAAGGAAATAAATCAAGAAGATCATATACTAATCTTATGGTAGGTGATGACACCACATAAGGAAAAGTATAAGTAGAAAATTTTATTAGAGATTGATAAACATGGCATTAGTGAATGATGCAACTCATGAAAGAATTAATAAGGGAAGAGAAGATTCACATATAAATATACTATCCTAGAAATCTTTTGTGATTGTGAGCTCCCATCAAAATATTATATGCCAAAATTGTTGAAGCTGGACAAGGAAGACAACTTAATGATTTATGTTTGTTGATATTCACATAGAAATTATATTGTCATAGATACTTCAACATGTGGTGCTTGCCCCTATCTTTGCTAGCCAAAAACTCCGCACTAAGTAGAGATACTACTTGTGCATCCAAAAACCCATAAACCCAAATCTTAGTTTCAAGAGTCCACCATACCTACCTAGGGATTGAGCAAGATCCCTCAAGTAAGTTGTCATCGGTGCAAAAAGGCAATAAAAATTGCTTCTAAAAATGTGAGATCATTTAGTGTAAGAGAAAATTGAGCATTGTACGAACTTGTGATGGTGAAGAATAAAAGTGGCAGACTGCATAATAATGGTTGCCATCACAAGGGGCAATACAACATGATGTTCTTTTGCACTAAGCGGTTGAGCATACAAACAAATAAGCGCATGGCAACCTCTGCTTCCCTTTGCGAAGGTCCTATCTTTTACTTTTATGTATTTACTTTTATGCAAAGAGTCAATGTTTTTCTCTCTATTCCTTTTTATTTTTCTCCGTTGGCAAGAATCATGTGGTGAGGAAAGATCTAGGCACATATGTCTAGTTGAATATGGGTAGCATGAGTTATTATTGTTTACATCAGCCTTGAGGTGAATACGTTGGGAGGCGAAACTATAAGCCCCTAACTTTCTATGTGTCCGGTTGAAACGTTTTGCTCATGTGAATGCGGTGAGTGTTAGAAATCATAAAGGACTATATGATGGTTGAGTATGTGGACTTGTCTAAAGGGTCTGACACATGGCCCTTCCTGAAAAGATGATGAATTGTAGTTGCAAAGTTGACTGAGAACATAGTTTGTTGGTTTCTAATAGAGTTTTTGCTTTATACTTTGATTGTGTGATGAATTGTCACTTATTCATGAGAAGTCTATGATAAAAGTTCTATGATAAGAGTCTTATATTTAAGTTTGTTGTTGTTATAATATTCAACATGATGCTTGTAACATCCCAAATTTTCAATTTGGAATGTTATACATTAGATCATCATGCATATCATATTTTCTTGCATTTTGTTGATCCTAGAAATTTCACGCAACTCAAGGACCCTCGGAGAGAGTTGGAGATTTTGAAATTTTCGTATTTGAGTTCTCTCAAAACTATGAAAAGAGGATCATTGGATTTATTTATTTTATCTTCAAATATTTTTCCAATATCAAAAATAAGAGAGGGAATAATATGACTTTCCCAAAATTTAGGAAAAATGAAGATTTAATAAATAAATCAAATTTTGGATTTTCTCGGAGTTTATTGCCTTAGGGAAAAATGCGTGTTTTCAAAAATTGCATTTTAGGCCCCGAGTAAAGTTCATTTTGTTGGACTCATTTTTAGGAGTTGGGGAAAGTTTACTTTATTAATTTTGGAGTTCGTATAGATTTTTTTCTGCGCGCAAAACCGTTTTAAAAAAAAAGAGAGAGCCGCAGCGCCTTGGGCCAAAGGCCCAAGCCGCCAAGCCAGTCGGCCGGCCAAGTGGCCAAGGCCATCGCTAGCGCGCGCCGCGCCAGGGCGCCAGGGAGCCGCCGCCGCTTCTTTTGGAAATCCTAGTAGGACTTTTGTCCTACTTCCGTTTATTCCGTTTTTGTTTCTAGATCTTTTCCCTCTTTGTTTCCTAATCCTAGTCTAATTCTTGTCCCCTACTCCAAGCAAAACCCTCCCCTCCCCAATATAAATACCCAATCACCCCCCTCTAACACATCAAACCAACACCTCTCCTCTCCTCTCCTCTCCTCCGCAGCAGCAGCAGCGCCGCCGCCCTACACCGCCGCCGTCGCCACCCAGCGCCGCCGCCCCTCACCAGCGCCGCCGCCCTACACCGCCGTCGCCGCTTGCCACCGCCGCCGCCAAGTGCCGCCGCCGCCACCCAACGCCGCCGCCGCCGGAGCCCCTCGCCTCTTCGAGGTACTAGCCCCGCGCCGCGTCACCTTTTCTTTTCCTCGGTTCGGTTTTTCGTAAATCGTTCCGGTTTCCGTTCCGGTTTTCTAGATCGGTTTTCTCGCCGGTTTTTCTTTCCGGTTTTGTTTAGCAAGCGTTCGTCGGACCGTTCGTCCTAACGAACATGATCACCGGTTTGCCTCGGTTAATGAACGCCCGTTCATTCAACCGTTCGTCCTTTTCTTTCTCATCGGATTTATTCCGCTATTTTCTGATAGCGATTTCAGATCCGATTTTCCTTCTAGTCTATCTTCTCGCTCGTTTATCGGAATCAGGTGATTCAAGCACCTGGAGTTTCATCTCGAAATCGCCATTCCGACTAATCAACTTAAACAAAGTTTTGCTACTGTAAAATTTGACTTAGTTTCAACTTGCTAGAACCGAGTTGTTTTCTTTCGTCGTTTGACTTTCGTTGCTTTATTTGATTCGATTCTTTTTGCAACCAGGGTTCTTAAGTTGAACTTTCTGGTTTGATATTTTATTCGAGATTTACCTGTGCATTAGATGAGTACTTATTGTATGCTTGTTGTTTGTCTGCGATAGATCACCCGGAGTGCGCCGCTTGTTACTTCGAGTCTCTAGGTTTCGCGGATCGTCAGCAAGGCAAGTAACACTTGATCATACTTTTTTCTACTACCCAGTTTTTATGCATTAGATCTAACCTCAAACATTGCATGATTAGGATCTAATTAAATTGTGGGATGGGAAGTAGATGAGGTAGTACCTATTACCTGTATTACTTATGAAACCTTTGGGAGTTACTTCTACGTTTGCTTATTATGCCATGCTATGCTAGTAGACGTGGATTGGGTGAGTGAATATCCATGATAGATGTGAGATTGTTATTAATGGTTTATCTAAGGTGGCAACTTAAATACACATCTGGGTGGATTGAGGCACCTGTTTTCTAGCAGGACTTGCCTGTATTTCTTCGGACCGCCACCCAGGCTCGAAGGGATCATAAGATAATTCATACTAGTAACATACGTGTGCAGCCACAAGCCATTATGGGCTCTGGCATAGTTGACTAAGTCGTGCGAACTCTTATAGTGGTGGACTAGCAGATGTAGGGGATGTAGGTGTACCGGTCCACCCATCGTAAGGTGCTAGCGCTTCTGAAAGACTATGTCTCGGTCATCCGTTTCTTAAACACCATGTAGTGCAAGAAACCAAGCGGAGGCGATCGAGTCTTGTGGGGAAAAGTGCGCAAACCTCTGCAGAGTGTACAAACTAATCATGATTAGCCGTGTCCCCGGTTATGGACATCTTGAGTATCTAGTACTTGAATATCATGTGAATCTCAACATGTTACTTCTAATTAATATTGTTGGGTTTTTAATGAGTACTTTTAATTGGGATTGAGAATGCTGTCAACCATTCTCAATGTTTAACAACCACCATGATAGTTAATTAAATTTATTCCTTTGTAGTAGGGAAAAATTGGCTTTATGCAAAAATTGTAACCATAGAGCTTTTCCACCAGCCAAATATGCATGTAGTATAGCCAATACTCATTACCTCTCTCTATGTGTTACATTGCCAGCATATTCCATGTGCTGACCCATTTTCGGGCTGCAACTTTTCATGTTGCAGACTTTTCAGACGACGAATAAGGTGCTTTTAGGTCGTGGTTCTATACTCAGTGATGCCGTTGGAGTTGATGGACTCACTTATCTTCCAAGTCTTCCGCTGTTATCGTTATTAGATGGCCTTAAGCCATGATTACTATAATAAGTCCTCTTCTGGACAAACGATGTAATAAGTGTGTGATTGCTACTCTGCTATAAATCCTTCGAAGTACTGTGTGGTGTCAGCATTACTGATCCAGGGATGACATCGGAGCACAGAGACTTGATCCATTCGGGTCGGGTCGCTACAATGCTTCTATGTCTGTATTTTGTTTTTATTGACACCTCTCTTTCTAAGCATGTGGACATGTTTTTCGATTTCGGTTTTCGCTTGAGGACAAGCGAGGTCTAAGCTTGGGGGAGTTGATACGTCCATTTTGCATCATGTTTTTCTATTGTTATTTATGATGTTTTTATGCATAATAATTCTTTTTGGAGTAATTCTAATGCCTTTTCTCTCATAATTTGCAAGGTACACACAAAGAGGGAGGATTCCGGCAGCTGGAAATCTGAACCTGGAAAAGTTGAAACTTCAAACAAGCTGAAACTTCACGAAGAATTTATATGGAATAGATGATGAATATTGGAGCAAATAAGTACTAGAGGAGGCCCACCAGGTGGGCACAACCCGCCTGGGTGCACCAGGGAGCCCAGGCGCACCCTGGTGGGTTGTGCTCACCCAGGCCCACCTTCGGTGCCCAAATTTTAGTATATAAGTCATTTTGACCTAGAAAACATAAGGCGAGTACTTTCAGGATGGAGCGCCGCCGCCTCGAGGTGGAACTTGGGTAGGAGCACTTTTGCCCTCCGGCAGAGCGATTCCGCCGGGGGAACTTCCCTCCTGGAGGGGGAAATCATCATCATCATCACGAACAACTCTCCCATTATGGGGAGGGCTATCTCCATCAACATCTTCAACAAAACCATCTCATCTCAAGCCCTAGTTCAGCTCTTGTGTTCAATCTTGTTACCGAAACTATAGATTTATGCTTGTGGGTGACTAGTAGTGTTGATTACATCATGTAGTTGATTACTATATGGTTTATTTGGTAGAAGATTATATGTTCAGATCCATTATGCTATTTAATACCCCTATAATCTTGAGTATGTTTATCAGTCGTGAGTAGTTACTTTTGTTCTTGAGGTCACGTGAGAAATCATGTTGCAAGTAGTCATGTGAAATTGATATGTGTTCGATATTTTGATAGTATGTATGTTGTGATTCCCTTAGTGGTGTCATGTGAACGTCGACTACATGACACTTCACCATATTTGGGCCTAAGGGAATGCATTGTGGAGTAGCAATAAGATGATGGGTTGCGAGAGTGACAGATGCTTAAACCCCATTTTATGTGCTATTCCGTAAGGGACCGATTGGATCCAAAAGTTTAATGCTATGGTTAGAAGTTATTCTTAATACTTTCCTCGTAGTTGCGGATGCTTGCGGGGGGGGGGGGGTTTAATCATAAGTGGGAGGTTTGTTCAAGTAAGAACAACACCTAAGCACCGGTCCACCCACATATCAAATTATCAAAGTAGCGAACACAAATCGAACCAACATGATGAAAGGGACTAGATGAAATTCCCGTGTACCCTCAAGAACGCTTTGCTTATTATAAGAGACCATTTTGGCCCGTCCTTTGCCTCAAAAGGATTGGGCTACATTGCTGCACTTTTGCTACTATTATCGTTACTTGCTCGTTACAAATTACCTTGCTACCAAACTACCCTGCTACTTACAATTTCAGCACTTCCAGATATTACCTTGCTGAAAACCACTTGTCATTTCCTTCTGCTCCTTGTTGGGTTGGACACGCTTACTTATAAAAAAGAGCTACAATTGATCCCCTATACTTGTTGGTCATCAACAGGTAACTACGTCATGGGGATGCCGGAACACAAGACGAGAAAAGGAACAAAACCGATAACGAGGATTTTAGTATAATGAGCATGTGTTGACTCAAGAGGATAACAATGCATCATGGGTTTTGTAATGTATCGTGAAGTAAAGGGAACATCACATGATAACCGAAGGTTCACTTGAATATCATTCATGTGCTCATAGGGAACTATATGGATGTCCACGGTTTCACTATCGATCATTGAACAAAGGGGTTTCGTTCATGTCTATGAGTTACCGAACGTACAAGGTCACAAGCTTAAGGCAATAACGATCTGCTGAGTGTTAGTAGGACGGGAGTGATGAGAATATATTTGTGGAATTGTTTTATTAATATTCGGAATAGTTTCGAGAGGACACGGAAGCGCTTCAGGGTATTGGAAGGTTTTTGGTGAATATCGGCTAATACTAGGTATTACTGATAAATAATATAGGTGCAAAATGTTTTTGGGGATGTTAAATTATATATAAAATGGTCTAAAAGTATTTAGAACAATTTTATATTTAATTTAATATCAACGGGCCTTAAAAGGCCAATAGGTGGAAGGCAACTTGGGCCACGAAGGCCCAAGTGGAGGAGGCGCCTCCCTTCCCTAAGGAAGGAGGCCAAATTGGACTGGGGGGGGGGGGAATCCTCTACCCCTCTTGACCGTCGCTCCAAGGAGGGACCTTCCCTCCTTGGTGGCAGCCCCTCCTCTCCCCTCAAACCTATATACACTAGAGGATTTTGTCCATTGAGACACAACTTTGGAGCCTCTAGTTCTTCTAGTTCTAGTTGGTTCTAGTAGACTAATTAGAGCAAGAGTAATCCTCTAATCCTCATAATTAGAAGCCCCATGTGGTTCTAATATCCTCCCTCTAATTCTTCGGTGATGATTAGCTTTGGACGGCGAAGCGCTGCCGGATAGTGAAGGTTGCACGGTTGCAGCCAAGTAGAGAGGTCGTGCTTTAGGTCTTCGGCTCGAGGGACTATTCATGGGTGGTCCGCGGGATCGTTCATTGATGGTTCAAGGGACTCCAAGTACGATCTACACTGACACGTTCTTTTTCTGCCGCAACTCGGTGACAGTAATGATCGTGATCGCAGTCCGTTATGCATCTTCTTATTGATGTTGTGTGTGCGTAAGCGCGATTTTGTGTGTTTTCTACTACGTTTCCCAATAGTGGCATCATGAGCGGTTATATGAGTAGGTGCAGGCTGCAATCTAGATCACATGTCGATGTGAGGGCTGATGTTCTTGCTATGCTTCCCATGAGTGTTGTTTCAGTTCAGTTCATCAATAGTATGATGTAGCTTTGTTACAAGGTTCTGACAATCGATCGGCTCTGGTTGATCTGCTAACAGTTCCTTGGGCTTCATCATAGTCGAGAATAGTGAATCATCATGTACGCAAGAGGGTGCTAAAGATGGATGATCTTCTAGGGGGCACGCATATTGACGAATTTTAGTGTGGGGCTAGAGATTTTTAATGAAGTCTCTTGTTTCACACACCCGAAACTTAATCTAGCATCAAGAATTACCACCTATGTCGTGGAGGTAGGTAGCTAGTATTATTTGTTAAAACTGGTTAACCGCGTAACTAAAGTTTTGCTAAAACTGATTAGAGGACATCTAACTTGGTTTTGCAGGGTATGCATATGATGTGGTATAGCCTTCGTCATGATAATGAGTTTACATGTGAGATGGCTATATGTTGTAATGTTGAGTGGCCAGTGTGTCATGACATGCTGGCTGGAGCCACGAGATTGCCATGTTAATTTAAATATCATAAAGATAGCCTACAAGTTATAGGTAACAATGGCAAACGTACATGGAGTACCCTGCTACTTGTGTGCCACGTTGGAATTTCCTCGAAGAGGAGAGGATGATGCAGTACACTAGAGATAAGTATTTCCCTTAGCTAAGAACCAAGGTTATCAATCCAGTAGGAGAACCACACAGAACCTCGTGAACAACACATGCACACACAAAATCAAATAGTTTCACCCAACGTGAACAAGGGGGTTTTCAATCCCCTCGGCGGTTACTTGCAAGGATTAAACCTCGTAGTGATAGGTAATAAGGTAAACTACAAAACAAAATAAAAGAAATAAAATTGTAGAAAGGTATTTTTGTGTTTTTATATATGATAAAAGTAGACCCAGGGCCATAGTTTTCACTGGAGGCTTCTCTCTCGAGCACATAGCATATGGTGGGTGAACAAATTACTGTTGGGCAATTGATAGAAAAGTGCATAGTTATGACAATATTCAAGGCAATGATCATGTATATAGACAGCACGTCCGAGACAAGTAGACCGACTCCTTCCCGCACCTACTACTATTACTCCACCCACCGACCGGACCGCTATCTAGCATGCATCTTGGGTATTAAGTATAAAACAGATTAAGGCCTTAAGCAAGAAGACATGATGTAGACAAAGTAAAATCAACTAATATGAATAAACCCCATCATTTTGTCCTTAATGGCAACAATACAAATGCGTATCTTGTCCCTGTTAGGACCGGGAGTATATCGACTAGAGGGGGGTGAATGGGAGATTCAAAATTTCTTTCGAAAGTTTTGAAGCTTATCCCAATCACAACAGCGAAATAAAAGTAAACTAGATCAATCTTCTTCGTCAGACGCATATTCCTCGATGAAGTATGAACTGACAGTACGTGCATGAGAGGTAACAGGTTTAACTACGATGAGGGTAATGCAGCATGCAAACAAATGTAGTAGAACAAGACACAACATGGTGCATACAGACAAGTATGATAATCATAAGTGAATACAAGAGATGAGAGTGAAACAAAATGAATACAAAGATAAGCGATGTTGACAACAGAGTGAAATGAACCAATAACTATCAGCACAGAGCTCGAATAAAAATTGTTGACGTAATTGTAGTGAAGAAGAATGAACCAGTGGTGCTCGATGGCGACCGTTAGATTTGGTAGACCAGTTCACCCTTCTGCCAAAGGGCTATGTCTGGTTGGAGGGGTTGTGACTTAACACGGAAGATAAAGTCTCTTCACCCTATTCTCCTTCAACGCAGATTTGATCAGACTCAAGTTGATTTCACTCATGGTAGATCCTTGTTGGCGATCTCCAAACCTTCGATCGACCTTCACGAACCACAATCACTCTTGGTTGCCGAAGATCTGGTTCGGTGAAGACAACAAATCTTGAACACTCAAAGCCGAAACCTATCCATCTAGAGAGTGGGCAGCTCTCAAGAGTAATAGGTATAAGAACTCTCACTCAGAACTACTGTGATGCTAAACCACTGTCTAAGTTTGGTCTCTTGATTTTCTCTCGGTGGATCTTAAACTCAAATCACTCGGAGAGGGATTTCTCAAATCAATGTTCTTAGAAATCTCAAGTGGAGCAGCCAACGGATAATGTTGAAGCGGGGTGGCTATTTATAGCCGCAGCCTTCGCTGATGGGAAATGACCAAATTAGACATCGGGATCAGCCAATGGCCATATGACACGAGTCCAACGGTCAGATTTGAGCACAACAGTAACAGTTCTTGTGGAGCAAGTAATGCTAACTCCTCGTCTGAGACAAATCTCTTACAGCGAGGAAGATCACAGTCTCTTGCTGGCAAGTATTTGCTCTGAGCACAAAGAGATTTCTCTCTCAACTTCCATAGGTTTTGGCTAAGCATCACAACTGATCTATGCTTGGAGAACATGTACCCCTCTTAATAGTACGGAGGTCCTATGACTCCAAAGAATGAAAGAAGAACAATGAAATGAATACTGTGTCTTCACTTTGTCTTCGACTTCCATTGTTGCAGTCAATTTTTTCGGATGACCATACTGAATCAAAAGCTTTGCTTCAGCAGAAAACTTTTGAGGGGTTGATTTCTTCACATGAATCTTCTCGACTATATGACTTCAACACATATAGCTCATTCCTCTCTGCAGTGCAGATGTGCTTTAGTGAAATTCCTCGAACTCAGCACCGGAGACAAGATTCTCTTCAGTTGTGTATGGATTGTTTTCTCTGTATATGCACTAGCAAACAAATCAGTCCATACATCTTTCTGTCAACAATCTCCAAAACACAAGGTAGGCAGATATTGCACCAAAAATCTCCCCCTTTTTGGACGACTGTTGACAAAACATATCACATTGAAGGATGTATAATGAACGAAATGTAATGCGAAGAATAATGAAAGACAAGAGATAAGTACGAAGATAAATAATTCCCCCCCTTAAGATATGCTTCATATGTTGAAGAACCGGATGGAGACTAGATTATTCTTCGTATAAGTGACTTTGATTTGTTATATAATACTTGACTTCTTTCAATGCACTAGGCGGTGTCTGAGGTGATTCCCGTCACAAAAACATCAAAGAGAATTCGATGTAAGATAAGCTTTGAAAGATTTTTGACAAAGGATATATCATAAAGGTTTTCTCGGAGCACAATATGAATCCACACGAGATGTAGTTTTCCTGCATGTTAGATATTCGATATAATCAGAGCAAGAAAAGGAGAAAATAAAATGTTGCTTCGAGTGGATATGCTTCAGACATGGTTTCCCTATGATTCAAAAGAAAGTAATTGCGAAGGAAAATGCATTGTCAGTGAATCATATGGCCTTTACATCGTAAGGCATACAAGCTTAGACTGACGTTCTCTTCCTTTGTTATCATCACTTGATGATTTCCTGTTCTTCTTCGAGGAGCAAATATTTTTCCCTATAAGATAGATAATTTCAAGGGTAAGCATCCAAGGGAAAACTCCTTCGAAGATACTTGCAAACAGATAGTACGAAGAAAATAACATTGTAGGTGGGGGATTATTAACGTTACATGATGACCAAGTATTTTAACACCACAAGCAGTGCGATAAGTTCATGAAGCAGATTGTTCGAGGGAACAACCAAATGCGATTGAAAACGCCCTGCAAGAACCTCGATAAATTATCAGTCAATGTAATTCCCCCCCCCCCTTTTGTCAACAAGTGTCAAAAAGGAATGAGAAAACATACGAGGAACTACTCCGTGGGAGTATCCGTAGAATCAGAATTGAAACGACTCGACGAATCAGTGTCTGAAGAATGAGGAATGGTGAAGGCAGAAGTAGGAGTGGCAGCCTGAGTTCTGGAAGACTTTGAGCGATGAACATCTGGCTTCAAAATAAGAGTACCGGTTGTATCTGCAATATCATCATCATTTTTAACAAATAACATGTCCGTATAAGCAGAACGTTATGGGAGTACTGGAGTTTATCTTCGGATGCACGGAATAGCAAGCAAGTTCAAGTAGTCATACTCCTTCAAGATGCCCCTTTTATCTAAATACTTGTGAGAGTAATGCTTCCTTAGTAGAGTCCATGAGCGCTTCGTTGCTTCCTTCTCATGAAGAAGAATTTGGCTTGTGTGATTGTGAAGAAAATTTAGCTCAGTCATTAACTCCACCTTTTCCTTTCTATCCAGC
This sequence comes from Triticum aestivum, assembly GCF_018294505.1. NCBI lineage: Eukaryota > Viridiplantae > Streptophyta > Magnoliopsida > Poales > Poaceae > Triticum > Triticum aestivum. Next base: position 372,614,047 of record NC_057800.1, on the reverse strand, counting down.
TTAATGTGGCTTTCAAGTGTCTGCTAAGTGCGAATGCAGATCTCATAAAGAGATGAATTTTATTTGCGAGGGATAACAACCCTGGCCTTCTTAACCTTTGGCGCATTATCAGACGCAGAAGCATTTGCAGTAGTATCAACAGGTTCCTTCCCCTTCCCAATATCCTTCACAATGCGCAGAGTATCACGAACTGGTGGCAGGAATACCTTCAGAACATAAGCCCAGAAAAATGTCTCATGAGTAAGCTGCTCAATCGCAAACATGATCCATGGATCATATGGCTTCAAAGACCGAGGGTTGCCAGCCGCACATGCAAGGTTTCTAATAAAAGATTAGGAATATCAAACTTAATCCCTTGAGACATGGCCACAAATGCATTTCCCACAATTCGTTTGATGGAATTCGGTCTATTCGTTGGAGTAAGAGTATTGCACAGAATGTGAAATAACACTTTGTTGTCATTAGCCAACTTCTTCGGATCAACAACAATGTATTCATCACCAACCATGGTGGGATCCATTAGTACATGGAGTTGTGCTTCGGACACATCATAGAAATGCAGTCTGTGCTCTCTATCCTTCTCGAATCACAGTGAGGAATATTTATCAACACCAGAAACTGATCTGCCGAACATTTAATCCTTTCTCTGCCTGTCATCCACTCAAGAGTCCAGGATGAGGTGTTGCTAAGATCTCCTGAGATATAAAGCGTGGCATGGAACTGAAGGATAATCTCTTTGTTCCAGCCATGATTGAAACACATGAATCCCTTCAGGATAGCATGTTCAATATGCTCAATTGCATGATGGAAGCAGGGCATATCTTTAAGTTTAGCAAAGTTCAAAATCTTACGATTGAAAATTCTATCCTTGCCAAACAGAATCCGAGCATAATAGATGGCATGTTCCTCATTCCAAAACCTCGGTGACAGTGATGTTCTTTCTCCTTCATAAGGGCTGACCCCAAAGAAGGCAACCTTCTAGAGATGAAGCTGTTCATTAAACGCGGGGCCATTGGGGGCGTACTCAGCTGGAAATAGTGGAAATGACTCCTGGGGATTTTCCGAATTTCTTCCTCACTGATTTCCATCGGCTGAAAATCATCAGAAGCTAGAGCACTCTCATCCATATACTTTGTTGGGGTACCCCAAACAAGGGTGTATGTTTCCCCTGAATGGTGCATGGACATCAGACCTCCTCCATAGCGGCACCAAGTGTCCAAGGCAAGGCCAAGCAGAAGAAATAGCTCTTTCATAAATCAAAGGGCGGATCAAGAAAACGAAGACCAGCCAAATGAGCAAGATATCACTATGGAAGAACCTCCCTTGTTGGGCAGGTGAGCCTAGCAAGGTCGAGGTCACCCAGAAGACAAGTCTCAAGACATCCCCGGCAAGCTCGCCGGGGATGCTAAGGGCGGGCCGCCTTTCCAAGGCTCCACTTCTCCACCGCACAGTGACTCAAGTCCCTTATCAGTGCAGTGTCAAACCCCCAAGCGACAAGGTTGATGCCTCTGGGCACGTGGCAGCCATTCGAGGAGAATATCCACTCTGCATGACACCCATCCAGAGGCGTGTCTGGCAGACAGGGAGAGAGACAGCTAAAGTGGCACGATAGGGCTTGCCTACTCCCGTGACATGACACTAAGCGGCACATTTAATGCGCCTTGTCCTGTCTGCAGAGTTATGTAAGATAGCACTGTTTGCTATCTAATCAGTACGTAATGACTGATTTGCCGTTATGGTGACCCCTTGACCTATAAAAGGAGGGTCGTGGAAACCTTAGAAAGGATTCGTATCCTTGTACTCTCATATGTGCATAGCAGCTCTCGCCCCGAGGTGACCTTGCTGGGCCAGAGTGCTGCGTCTCCACCGCGGTCCTTCCATCAATCCACCAAAGTAGGAGTAGGGTTTTACGCCTCGCGGCTGACGGTGTCCTAGACTAGGGGTTACTCAGCACATCGTCTCCCGACCTGTGGGTCAGGCCGAGGACCCCCATGGCACTATTGGGCCACTTCAGGCATCCCATGCTGAATACAAGGAGGATTCCACAAAGACTTGGCGCCCAAGGCGAGGACTCCTCTAAACCCTAGGCCTACGGTGCGTACATAAACCGAGGCCAGGCTAGTCAATAGACAATCTCATATTCATTACTATCATCTCGTGGTAGATGCATGTACTCTATACTACACCCATATCAATACAATCAAAAGTAGGACGTAGGGTATTATCTCTTCAAGAGAGCCCGAACCTGGGTAAAATCATGTGTCCATGTTACCATCGCTCCAAGACGCCTAGCTTAGTACCCCTACTACAAGATACGCCGGATATAGAACCGACATTGATGCTTCCATTGAGAGCCTGCTGGTAGTCGCCACGGTGCGATGGGAATTCATTTCGTCTCCGGCGCGATCTATGCGTCAGAACGGAGCTTTATTGTCGATGTCGGCATCTTAGTCGCCGGCTCAACTAGTCACCTTTGCTTGACCGAGGACTGAGCTCCATCTTAGATCATTATGTTCGGACGAGGGCCTTCATCATCAACTCTGATCTCTATCAAGATCATGGAGGAATCATCGATGAAGCTCGGGGGATCAACGCCAACATTGCCCTCGGGTGACCGTGCTGTTTTTCTGGAAAACAAACCTGTATCTGCTGCCACCGCCTCCTCGAGCGTCGCTTTGATGATTGCTTTGGTGGAATTGCACGGAATTGAGTGTATAATAGGCCTGTAAAATTTTGTCGCGTTCCGATGGAGGAATCTCCGACGATCTATGATATACCGGAGGCCTGTCGAATTTGGACGGAAATCTGGACGAGTTTAGGGCGTGGTCTCCAGAGCCTAGCTCGGAGGTTATTTGGAAGATCCAACCATTGATCTTCTATGGAATTTCCATATCTACCACCTCTCAAAATTTTAGCTCGGATTAGTGCGTCAATTTTCGGATCTGTTTTCTGCGCGAATACGAATCTGATCTGAGTTCATCTTTCTTTATGAACGGGATATTGGAGAACCTTTTTGGAAGAATCTCTTTCTAGGGAATTGTGCATTGTTCTTAAACACATGCCCATAAAATTTTAAGCCTTCTGAGGTATTCTTCACCATCACGCTGGTGTCAAACCATTCCGGCAACATTGCTCCACGGCTGCCAACCTGCGCTAGACACGTCATCGCATCATCTCGGCTAGCCGAACAAGAGTTCGGCATTGTGAAGGATAAATCATCACCAACATCGCCGCCCCATGGATTACACGGAGCAGGCACACCAGCATCGTCGCACGGTCACTTCCTCAAGCCGACATTGACCGCGTCACAAGTCACGACCTGCATTGGCATGGCCACACTGTTGCTTCTTCAAGCCGATGTCCATCATGCCGAACTGCTTCAAAACCTCGGCTGACATGGCAGCTGCAACGTCTCCTTACTGACCCGCTCCGTCACCTTGGCTGGACTGAGGGCTTCGCCATCTCTTCATCAACCTACTCCGGGGACTTCGGCGTCACCAGCCGACCAGCTTCATCACGTTAGTTGGACCGGGGGCTTTGCCTCGGCGAGCCAACCTTTGCCAGCATCGCCATGCCGGCCCTTCATCGGCCATCAGGCAATGGGTGTGCGGATCGAGTCCCAATTTTGGGAGTAACCTTTTTTTAGATTGCTACAACATATAAACCAGATACTATTAATACTAGTAATTATTACTATGGTTTGTTCCATCATCTGTACATAGGTCTGTCAAGTGATGGCCGCATTAACGATGGTTGCGTGATGGTTCGGTCAGCTTCCCGTCCGCAGTTCGGCGAATGCCTCATCGGGGACTCGGACCGCCCTTTGAATACATGCTTTGTCACCCCAGCACCCTGCACCGCCATAGGCTTCGAAGCCAGGCCACATCTCTTTAAAAAAATATCTTTTTGTGTAAATTAATTATGCAAGGTTTTTCTTCTATATTTACACTATTATTTTTTGGACTGCACTATTTTACATGTGTAGGTAATCGACTTCGACTGCGTCACGTGGTCACTTCGGCAAGCCGACGCCGTTGTCCTAATCGGAGTCGGCTCGTGTGATCACCTTGTTGGTCGAATTGTCATACCGACATGTTCGGTTTTGAAAGTGCAACTATCCCTGGGTGGTTTTGGTAATTCCTAACAACATATAGCTCATTGAGCTAACATATCCCAAGATTAATATTTCAGGAAAAGCTCAATGAATGGCATGGCATGGATGAGGAAAGTGGATCCCTCAAAATTCTAAGGACAAAAAGTTTGGCTCAAGCTTGAAGCTCAAGACTCTACATTTTATATTTTAGTGATCCAAGATCACATTGAGTCTATAGGAAAAGCCAATACTATCAAGGAGGGATGAGGTGTTGCTTAATGGCTTGCTTACTCAAAATGCTTAGTGATATGCTCCAAAACCCTCAACTACCTTCCCACACCCACATATGACATAAACCAAAAGTCAAACTCGGCCCCACTGATTCTTTCTATCCGGCGCCACCGAGTTTCAAATGTCATAGCCACTGCCACAAACCCTAGGCAAATCGGTCTCACCGATAGGGATCTCGGTCTCACCGGGATGGGATTGTAATCTCTCTGTTTCCCTTTGTAACTTTTTGGTCTTACCGAGATGAGCGATCGGTCCCACTGAGATTGTAATGTAAACTCTTTGTTTCCCTTTTGTAACATTTCGGTCTCACCAAGATGAGCGAATCGGTCCCATCGAGTTTACCTGACCAACTCTCTGGTTAGCTTATTGCCAAAATTGGTCCTACCGAGTTTGTGTAATCGGTCACACCAAGATTACGTTATGCCCTAACCCTAACCATATCGGTCCTACCGAGTTGCATCTCAGTCCCACCTAAAATCCTAACGGTCACTAGGTTTGCTGAATTGGTCTGACCGAGTTTAACCATTCGGTCCCACCGAGTTTGGCAAATTGTGTGTAATGGTTAGATTTTGTGTGGAGGCTATATATACCCCTCCACCCACTCTTCATTCATGGAGAGAGCCATCAGAACCTACCTACACTTCCAATACACATTTTCTAAGAGAGAACCACCTACACTTGTGTTGAGGTCAAGATATTCCATTCCAACCATATGAATCTTGATCTCTAGCCTTCCCCAAGTTTCTTTCCACACAAATCTTCTTTCCACCAAATCCAAATCCTGTGAGAGAGAGTTGAGTGTTGGGGAGACTATCATTTGAAGCACAAGAGCAAGGAGTTCATCATCAACCCACCATTTGTTACTTCTTGGAGAGTGGTGTCTCCTAGATTGGCTAGGTGTCACTTGGGAGCCTCCGACAAGATTGTGGAGTTGAACCGAGGAGTTTGTAAGGGCAAGGAGATCGCCTACTTCGTGAAGATCTACCGCTAGTGAGGCAAGTCCTTCATGGGCGACGGCCGTGATGGAATAGACAAGGTTGCTTCTTCGTGGACCCTTCGTGGGTGGAGCCCTCCGTGGACTCGCGCAACCGTTACCCTCCGTGGGTTGAAGTCTCCATCAACGTGGATGTACGATAGCACCACCTATCGGAACCACGACAAAAACATCCGTGTCTCCAATTGCGTTTGAATCCTCCAAACCCTTCCCTTTACATTCTTGCAAGTTGCATGCTTTACTTTCCGCTGCTCATATACTCTTTTGCATGCTTGCTTGAATTGTGTGGAGATTGCTTGACTTGTGCTAAGATAGCTAAAATCTGCCAAGAACTAAAATTGGGAAAAGGCTAGATTTTTATTTGGTCAAGTAGTCTAATCACCCCCCCCTCTAGACATACTTTCGATCCTACAAGTGGTATCTGAGCTTTGGTCTCCATTTGCTTTGATTTCCATAGCTTTTGGTGATCATAGCCTTGGTTTCACAACCTAGGAGAGTATGGCGTCTAGCGAGGGAAATTATCACCGTAGAGGTCCTTACTTTGATGGCACTAATTTTGCTAGTTGGAAGCATAAGATGAAAATGCATATTCTTGGACATAACCCCGCTGTTTGGGCTATTGTGTGTATTGGCTTGCAAGGTGAATTCTTTGATGGGAAAGAACCGAACCGTGAAGCTACCGCAGAAGAGTTGAAGATGCTGCAATACAACGCTCAAGCTTGTGATATCCTCTTCAACGGATTGTGCCCTGAAGAATTCAACAAAATCAGCCTTCTTGAGAATGCAAAGGAAATTTGGGATACTTTGATTGATATGCACGAAGGTACCGACTCCGTCAAGGAATCCAAACTAGATGTGCTTCAAAGTCAACTTGACAAGTTCAAAATGAAGGATGGTGAAGGTGTCGTTGAAATGTACTCTAGGCTTGCTCTTATCACAAATGAGATTGCCGGCTTAGGGAGTGAAGAGATGACAGATAGATTCATCATCAATAAGATCCTAAGAGCCTTGGATGGAAAATATGATACCGTGTGCACATTGATCCAAATGATGCCCAATTACAAAGATCTCAAGCCAACGGAAGTCATCAGAAGAATTGTTGCTCATGAGATGTCACTCAAGGATAAAGAGGAACTTCACAACAAATCAAGTGGTGCTTACAAAGCCTTATGTGAAGCCCCCACATCATCGAGTGAGAAACAAACCTTCAATGAAGAATTGAGCTTAATGGTGAAGAACTTCAACAAGTTCTACAAGAGTAGAAGCAAAGAGAGAAGGTCCTACAATGACAAAAGATCTTCTAGTCGAGAGCGAAACTGCTACAATTGTGGAAGGCCCGGACACTATTCCAATGAGTGTACGGCCCCCTACAAGAGAAGAGAAGATTCTCCCAAGAGAAGAAGTAGAAGAGAAGAATCACCATCTAGAGAAAGAAGGAGTAGAGATGATCGTTATGAACGAAGACCCTCACGGAGAAGCAAGTATTCGGAAAGAAAGGACAAGTCATCAAGGATCTACACAAAACGAAGACATCAAGCTCATGTTGGTGAATGGGTATCCTGCTCCGACTCCGACAACCACTCCGAGAAAAGCTATCACTCCGACTCCGAATATACTCAAGATGAAGGTGTTGCCGGTCTAGCACTTGTGACAACCAACTCCTACGACATATTTGACTCACAAAATGAAGGAGTTGGAACATGCTTCATGGCTAAAGGCCCAAAGGTATCACACCCCGAGTATGTTGATTTCAATAGTGATGAAGATGACTTGTTAGGTGATGATGATTTACTTCTTGACAACTCTAGTGATGAATACTATGATGAAACGTCAATTAATCATGCTAATCAAGATAAAACGAATGACAATGATAAGGAGAAGATTGAGTCTCTAACTAAAGAACTAAACACTCTTAAGTTAGCTCATGAAACTATCTTAGGAGATCATCGAGAACTTTTAAGGACTCATGAGAAATTACGCTTTGAAAAGCTCAACCTTGAGCAAGAGCATGAGTTCTTAAAAGCAATCAATGATGATCTTCGTAAGAAAAGTTCTTCTTACATTGCCAAGCGTTTACTCTTATCCACTTACATGCCTCAAGTCAAGTCTAGTAACAAGAACAAGAAAGATTCTTCCTCTAGTAGTAACAATAATCATGCTAAATCCAATATTGTTGCTTCTAGTAGTTCTCTTGATTCCACTAATGATTCTCTTAGCCAAGTTACACTTGAGCAAGAAAATAGCTTATTGAAGGGAATTATAGAGAAAGGTGTTTACAAGAGCCTTGTCGGAAGTAAGCAATTCGAGGAAATTGTACGCAAGCAAGGAAGGCACCGGAAGAATCAAGGTGTTGGTTTTGAACGAAAGTTCAATGCCAATGGAGTTGAGTGGGAAGAAGATCAATACCCCAAGATGAAGTTTGTTCCTCAACAAGAGAAGTATGATCCTACTTCTTTCAAAGGGACACAAGCTCAAGATGATCTTCCACCACAAGACCACAAGCAAAAAGGCAAGGACGAGCTTCAAGAGGAAATTGATGCATTTGAAGAAGCTCCTAAGGCCTTGGTCAAGTGGGTTCCCAAGACTACTTCAAGTACCACTTCATCAAGTACAACTACAACACCGAGAATTCCCATCAAGATGGTGTGGATCTTGAAGAAGAAGAACTAGAGAATTCTTGAGGGTGACTCCGCCAACATACTTCACTCTTATCATCTTGGCAAGAACAAGTGCAATCAACTTCCACATCTTGCACTAGTTCAAGGATTCACAAACCCTCTTGTTGGTAAGACAAGGGACAAGGTAACCTAAAAGCTTTCATAGACATCATCTTGTGTGTGCTTCACTCTATGTCTATGGATATCCTTGTTTGTTCCTTGTGGGACTAACCCGTGTAGGTATTGAAAGTGCAACTCACTCCAATGGATAGCTCCAAATGATCTACATCAACATTGAGCATCCACATCTTCAACATATACATGAAGTCATCATCGACAAAACCCAAGGTTAGTTCATCCCTCTTAGGGGGGATCTCACATCTAGGGGGAGCTTTACTCTAAGAATTGAGCTAAAGCAACTCTAATGGTGTGAACACAACAAATGCTTTATGTAAAAGTGGTAACCCCACTTGTGCTTAAACGATGAGTATGACCTATGATCAAATGTTCTTATTTGACTCCTAAGTCAATATACTCATATATAGATGACCTAGTCATCGCAAATTGTTTGATAGATGCTAGAATTTGTTGTGCATGCTTTGCAACATATTTCAATTGCCATTTTATTGTGTGAGCATGTTGATTGCATATTTTACTCATTCGAGAACATCCACTTGTTGTTTTGATTGATTGGTTTTCTTTTCTTTTGCCAAGTGGATGGACAAGAATGCCTAAGAACCCTCTCTAGCTATCTATGCTTTTCTCGTCTCAAACTCTATTCATGCTACATCACAAAATTTGATCAAGTCAGATTCGAACCACTTTGTGTGAGGAGCACTCGGAGTCCCCGATTCGTCATAAACATAAACTTCCAAAACTTCTTTGTGCTTTTTGGTCTGACCGATGCCTCCATTTTGGTCATACCGAGATCACTAAGTCGATCTAGGTTTTCAATATCGGTGCAACCGATTTGAACCTTTCGGTCACACCGAGTTTTAGTAACTGCTTGCAGTTATGAATCTCGGTGCCACCGAGTTGTTCCACTCGGTCACACTGACAGGGTCGGGCTATATATACTCACGGGAAAATTTTTGGAAATTTCTCCGAAACCCCTTCGCCCGTGCATAGCTCGCTCTGCCTCCTGGGTCTCCGGATCGTCCTCCTCGTCGCCAGCCGCCTCCTGTCGCTGGTCTCCGCCGCTGTGAACGGAATTCTTCCCCGCCGTTGCCGCCGTAGCGAGTTCATCGCCGAACTAGGGTATGGACTCGATCACAGTGCTATCCCCGTCCGATTCCTAGCACATTGTGTTCACTATGATTCTTACCACGATTGAAACGATCTTATCCAGTCAAAACACTCTGTAGATTGGAGTTGAATTGAAAATTTAGGGTTAGGTTTCCGCCGAAACCATCTCGAACCCACCGAGTTGTGGAACTCGGTACCACCGATTCGGCTCAGGCCATTGCACATGTAATTTTCGGTCTGACCGAGAATTGCAAATCGGTGTGACCGAGTTCAGGACTTTGTGAAACCCTAGCAGTCTCGGTGCCACCGAACTGTGACTTGGTCTGACCGAGTTCGGTAGTTTAGGTTCCAACAGCTGCTTCGGTATCACCGAGTTTACAAATCGGTTGATCCGAAATGCTTTTTGTAGAAAAGTAAAACTAAGTTTTTGACTCATTCTTTTGCCAAAATCTCTGTATTTTGTGATGCTCATCCACTCTATCTCATCTACAATCTATTCACAGGGTCTACAGTTAGTGTTTGCAACATGTTTGACCAGAGTGACAGCCAGAACAGGTCAGAGGAGCAGGTTCACCTGAGTGAGGGCACTGGTCCCTCTAGCAGTTCAGATGATGGTAGCAGGAGCACTCCCAGCAACTTACCCAAAGCTGCCACCAGAACAAGGAAGAAGAAAACTTCAGAGTCTGAGGATGAAGACTATGTGGCAGTTGAGGATGAGGCCACTTCCAAGAAGAAAATGCTTAAGAAGGAATATGGCACAACTGCTTCAACCAAGCCAGGTCTGAAGAGCAAGAGGTCAGCAGGGAGACAGCCAATGTCTAAGGCCAGAGCATCCTCTCAAGTCCCTTTAGGATCTAAACCCAAAGAGGCTGCTGCAGAAGGGAAGAAAAGGAAGGAAAGGGTCAAGAAGACCATGGCCAGTGTGATTGGAAAGGCTTCCATGATGGAAGAAGAAGAGGAAGAAGAGGTTGTTGCACCAGCACCCAAGGCACAAAAGCTGATGGGTGATGCTATAAAGTCAGGGGCTGCAACATCAAAGCCCAAAGAAGCACCCAAAGCAGCCTCCAAGCCCAAGAGTGCACCTAAGAGGAATACCAGGAGTATACCAGCTGCTAAGAAGAACAAGGCCCTAGTGCCTGAAGTTGCTGCTGATGAAGATGATGAGGACAAGTCCGGAGAAAGCTCAAACTCAAGATTCCAGACCACAATGATGCTCATCCTGTAGCTGAGAACATGAAGATTAGGAGAGACTCAGGGTTGAGGCTATGGAGAGAGACAGATCCATATGCTACCAGGAGAAGGACTGTTGTTGATTACAGGTTCCACACAAAGGAACAGCAGGACTTCTATGAGACAGTGTTGTTGGACAAGAATCCTATAGTGTGTGAAATGAGGTGGGTCGACTGGAAGTATATCAAGGAAAAAGAGGAACACTATCCTGGTGTGTTTGACAGCTTCAGTGCTTGTGGAGTTGCAGACTTTGTTGGGCAGAAGCTCACAAAGTGGAATGAGGAGCTCATAATGCAATTCTACTCTACAACACACTTCTATCTAGATGGCAGGATAGTATGGATGTCTGAAGGTACAAGGTACCACTCAACTATTGAGGAATGGGCAAATCTGATCAATGCTCCTAAGGAAGAAGAAGATGACTTGGATGTCTATGCCAAGAAGAAGATGGATCACAACTCTATGGCAAACATGTACAAGGAGATTCCTGAAGATGATCTTGAGACTCACCAGTTTGGGCTAGTAAACACTTGCTGTCAGGGCTGCCTACAATAAATTGGATCCTTAGGCACACTCTCTTGCCCAAGTCTGGTGATCACAGAATGATCAGAGGCCATGCAATTAACTTGCTACATATATTTGATGTGCCACAGAAGTTCAAGGTCATGAGCCTTATAGTTGAGACTATCAAGAGGACTGCAGCTGACCAGAAAAGAAGTTGTGGATATGCCCCACAGATCCAGGAGTTGATAAACTCAAAGATGGGCACAGGCACATACTTGTTGGATAAGGAACACTTGCCTATCTATCCTGACTTTGAGGACAATCAAGTTGTGATGAATGAGAATGAACCATCATCAGTACAACCTCAAGAGAAGAAGGAGAAAGCAAAGAAAGAGAAGGCTGCCAAGATGCCAACTCAAGAGGAGGCATCTGAGTACTTTTTGAAAAGCAAGCAGGACCAGCTTGGTTACTTGATAGCATCAACTCTGAGGATTGAGAAGGGACTGGCCACCCTGACTCAAAACCAGGAGAGCTTGGAAAGAATCATGGAACAAAAATTCTATGATTTAGATGTCAAAGTAACTGAGATTCAGTCAGTTGTGGAGCAGATACAGGATGACATGCAGGAGAGGAAGGGCAAGACAACCACTGATGCATTTGCCAGAGTGCCTCGAGCTCAGAGATCTGCTGTAGTGCCTGTTCCAGACACTAGAGCCACTTCATCTGCACCAGCTATAGCTTTAGTGCCACCAGCTCCAGCACCTACCCCAACAGCTCCATCTACTTCGACTGAAGCCTTCGTTCTTGGCGTTCTCCAGACACCACCACCTGAAGACCAAGCCTGACAGACGTTTTAGTGCTATGCATTTTCTATGAACTTTTTGGTAACTTGTTGCCAAAGGGGGAGAAAAATGTATAGATCATAGGCTTCGAGAGAGAGAGAGAGTTTGCTTTTGTTCTCTCTTGTCTTCTTGGTTGAACTTTGTTTGTCATTTGATTGCTTGAGATAATATGCTATTATCTGTGAGACATTGATGATCATGTGGTTGATCATAAGCTACACTTATGCTTGTTAGATATTATCTTACTTATCCTTACATGATCATTCACTTTGCTTGGTGATGAGTGCATGTATTTAATTCTTATCATTTTGAGCACTCCACCAAGATGTATGTGACATGGAAGAGTAACCCATGATCCTAACTCATTGTGGATTTGCAGTCCAAAGCAAATCTTAAGATATGCACAAATTTAGGGGGAGCTCTTGCTTTTCACATACTTGCCAAAGCGACAATATCTTTCACTCTTATTATCATTTGTCGAAGATTTGATCTATATGTTGTCATCAATTACCAAAAAGGGGGAGATTGAAAGTGCAACTATCCCTGGGTGGTTTTGGTAATTCCTAACAACATATAGCTCATTGAGCTAACATTATTCCAAGATTAATATTTCAGGAAAAGCTCAATGAATGGCATGGCATGGATGAGGAAAGTGGATCCCTCAAAATTCTAAGTACAAAAAGTTTGGCTCAAGCTTGAAGCTCAAGACTCTACATTTTATATTTTAGTGATCCAAGATCACATTGAGTCTATAGGAAAAGCCAATACTATCAAGGAGGGATGAGGTGTTGCTTAATGGCTTGCTTGCTCAAAATGCTTAGTGATATGCTCCAAAACTCTCAACTACCTTCCCGCACCCACATATGACCTAAACTAAAAGTCAAACTCGGCCCCACCGATTCTTTCTATCTGGCGCCGCCGAGTTTCATATGTCATAGCCACTGCCACAAACCCTAGGCAAATCGGTCTCACCGATAGGGATCTTGGTCTCACCGAGATGGGATTGTAATCTCTCTGTTTCCCTTCGTAACTTTTCGGTCTTACCGAGATGAGCGATCGGTCCCACCGAGATTGCAATGTAAACTCTCTGTTTCCCTTTTGTAACATTTTGGTCTCACCGAGATGAGTGAATCGGTCCCACCGAGTTTACCTGACCAACTCTCTGGTCAGCTTATTACCAAAATTGGTCCTACCGAGTTTGTATAATCGGTCACACCGAGATTACGTTATGCCCTAACCCTAACCATATCGGTCCTACCGAGTTGCATCTCAGTCCCACCGAAAATCCTAACGGTCACTAGGTTTGCTGAATCGGTCCGACCGAGTTTGGCAAACTGTGTGTAATGGTTAGATTTTGTGTGGAGGGTATATATACCCCTCCACCCACTCTTCATTCGTGGAGAGCCATCAGAACCTACCTACACTTCCAATACACATTTTTTGAGAGAGAACCACCTACACTTGTGTTGAGGTTAAGATATTCCATTCCAACCATATGAATCTTGATCTCTAGCCTTCCCCAAGTTGCTTTCCACTCAAATCTTCTTTCCACCAAATCCAAATCCTGTGACAGAGAGTTGAGTGTTGGGGAGACTATCATTTGAAGCACAAGAGCAAGGAGTTCATCATCAACACACCATTTGTTACTTCTTGGAGAGTGGTGTCTCCTAGATTGGCTAGGTGTCACTTGGGAGCCTCTGACAAGATTGTGGAGTTGAACCAAGGAGTTTGTAAGGGCAAGGAGATTGCCTACTTCGTGAAGATCTACCGCTAGTGAGGCAAGTCCTTCGTGGGCGCCGGCCGTGATGGAATAGACAAGGTTGCTTCTTCGTGGACCTTTCATGGGTGGAGCCCTCCGTGGACTCGCGCAACCATTACCCTTCGTGGGTTGAAGTCTCCATCAACGTGGATGTACGATAGCACCACCTATCGGAACCACGACAAATACATCCGTGTCTCCAATTGCGTTTGAATCCTCCAAACCCTTCCCTTTACATTCTTGCAAGTTGCATGCTTTACTTTCCGCTGCTCATATACTCTTTTGCATGCTTGCTTGAATTGTGTGGAGATTGCTTGACTTGTGCTAAGATAGCTAAAATCTGCCAAGAACTAAAATTGGGAAAAGGCTAGATTTTTATTTGGTCAAGTAGTCTAATCACCCCCCTCTAGACATACTTTCGATCCTACAGGTTTCCTCAAGCACTTCGGCATCGCTCAGAGAGCTCTACCTCATCGAGTGTTTGGCACACGGGCCATATTTCTTTTATTACTCACTTTGCATAAATTATTAATTATGCAATGATTTTTGTTTTATTTTATTATTATTACTATTATCTCCGGCTTGCACTATTTTCTATGCATAGGTAAATGATCCGGATTGGGCAGCGTTGTCACCTCGGCGTACCGATGTACCACATCACCTCAGCTGGACTGGGGCTTCGTCATCACTTCATTAACCCACACCAGGAACTCCGGCGTCATACTGTCGGCTTGCTCCGTCGCCTCAGTCGGACTGGAGGTTCGACGCCGCCACATTAGCCGTGCTATGTCACCACTTCAGAGTGCTGAGAGCTTTGCTCTGCCACCTCGGGACCAGCTTGGAGGCTAGGACCTCTTCCTGCCATAAGCTCGGGTCGCACATCGACACCGAGCACATTAACCAGCTAAGTCGCTTCCATACTCAGTTTTTTTAATTCTTGTTCGGTTCGACCAAACATTATATTTATGCGAAAATATGTTTGTCAAAAACGAGATTCGTTAAAAATCACTTTTCTTTGCCCGTGTTAACTGGGGCTCTTAAATTTATATCAGCCATTTTATAATAAGTGTACTTCTAAGTCGTTGCAAAGTCTTTTCCTACCACTCCTTTCTCGACTCGAGTGTGTGGTCAATAGCCAGATAACCTGTTTTCTCTCTAATGCCGCTCGAGTTTAGTTCGCTAAACTGGCTTAACGAGCAGTACTCCACCTTCGGGATAGGAGGTTGCAGTCGTAGGCTGACCCGCTTGAAGTCTTGAGATCGGATGTGTCATATTAATGCACGACAGAAGCACAAAAGTAAATTTTCGAATTTTCACCAAATGACTTGATTTAGTTCGGGTGTAAAGTTTTTACTGATGTTTTTTGGTTTTCCAAGCCTATGGCACTTTTAAGCTATTTTTGTGTTTCCAGCATAAGTCTCGCAGTGCAACACCGGACACCTTTAGAGTTTCGGCAAAAACATTCTCGGATATTGATATATATGTGCATCGATTTCGAATTGTGTCTTCGGTCAGTAGTTGGGTTGCCCGACTCCTGTGCTTGCCTCCTATGTCCCGCTTTGTTCGGCTAGGTGTGCAAAGGGAGAACCACTGTGATTGTGCTTCCAGCTCGAATGGTTAAGCACCTCAGTGGAGAAAGCCAAAAACTGACTGTCACAATGGGCGTAAACTGGTCAGCGATCCGATGACGGTGTCAAACTATTGATCGATACTGATTATCCCGTGATAAACGATGTGCCTTTCATAATATTGGCTGAAGTGTTAACGGCTAGACTTCGGTCGGTGCCAAACACTAACCGGTGGGGCTCGTAGCTAGCTCCCCCAGTTTAAAGCTCCTATGACTAAGTGAAAGTTATAAAGCCCGCATATCTGATTGCCTTGTTTCCGCTAACACAACCGTCACCGGGCACCGAGACGTCGGCTAAGGGTTGTCTTTTTACTACGGAAACACCCTGCGTAGCATCTACAAAGGGGTAGAAGCCGATGATGGGCCACTTTCAAATGATAAACGGTCACAACAGAGTCAAAATAAATATCATCAGTGTTTGTATCCATTATACAAGCGTTGCCTTCCGTAATTATTGTTATAAAGCCATAAATATACATCAAATTTGACATAAGATTTTGGCCAAGGTGGGTTGCCTGGCTCCTGTGTTTAACCCTAGTTCTCGATTGTTCGGCTAGGGTGATTCCGGATTAGTACCTCTGTGATTATTACTACCGGGTCATCCGGATTAGTACCTCAGATTGGGTGAAGCCGAAATCTTGCTATCTTAATAAGAATATAATTGGCGGCAATGACAGAAGTGAAATTTCGGTTCATTAATACCATAGAGTTCGGGAACTTTCCCCGACCTAAATCCTAAATATTTTCCTCCCACGTTGATCAGAGGTGAGGTTTCATGATCATGATCAGCATGACAACCCAAAGAAAGGAACCGATAGCGGGATTATTTTCTTTGGAAGATGTTTCATATCTCTCTGCGTACCTTTGTTTATAAAACTGTATGGTCGGATTGCTTTGTTTTCCATAAATCTTTGCCCTTATAACGGCTTTATAAAGTAGGAAAATACTCCTCGGCTACTAGCGGAAGAGGTTGAAGCCGATGGTCGGTCAACAAAGTTTTGTACAATGCGGATCCGAGGATTAATGATGTAGAGTACTTGGATACATAGAATCATTACACATAATTTGTGATTTTACTTCGGATATCGATCCTTAATTCGGCCACCCGTGCCCGTATTAAGGCTCGGGGGCTACTGGGCTTCGGGCTTATCACTTACAAATATTAAAGGGGTACATCGATCCCCTGATCTGGTGTTGCCATCCGACCAGTGGCTCAGGAGCTACTGCATTGCCTATTCAATGGAGAAAATTCAAAGTGCTTAGTGTTCGGCTTGACCGAACTATGAGCAACCATGTCTTCGGACAACAATAGGTACCATCTGGGACTTATCCGGCATCAAGCTAATATATTACGGCGACTTCTCAAAACCCTCTCTCAAGGGCCCGTCCGCCGATCACTATCTCCTCTAAATGTGCATCTTAGATTTTTAGGCCGACACACACCTTGAGGGCTACTGGCCATATATCTCATCAGTAAATAAATTGCATCAATCCGAAATAAAATCCGCAAACAATCAGCCTAAGCCCGAGGTGGTGCGTCACATCGGAAGTAGACCGACATAAAACTCGGGTGCAAGTGGCTGGCTCCATAGAGGGCATTTCTGGCATTAGAAGCTCAGCTAAACTCCTTTGACTTTCTCAAGCCAAGGTGATCCATGACACCTCGAATATAGTCCAACATTGGAGCTCAGATACATTCGACGTTGGAGCTCGGGTACTGTCCGGCGTTGGAGCTCGGATACAGTCCAGCGTTGGTGCTCGGCTACAAATGATACCTCGATTGCAATCCGATGTTGGAGTTCGGATGCGAGAGGATGCCGGCGCACGGTAAACACTTCAAACCCGAGCTGTGGCGTAAAAAATAACAAGGCATTAATAAAGGCCGAGAACTTAAAGGGGCTCCTCAGAAACCTGATGTGTAAACTTTTAGGATTTACTTTGGCGATCCTCAAGATCGAAGATTTGTTGAACCGGTTTTCAAGACCGACGACCGAAGATGAAGAACAGTTCGGAAGAATAGAGGAACATCACCAACTTGAAGAACGGTTCAGGGGACTACTGACGGTTTCCTGTACTAGGGGGTACTCACCATGTCGTCTCCCGACCTATGGGTCGGGCCGGGGACCCACATGGCGGTTCACTATTGGGCCACTTCGGGCAGCCCATGCCGAATACAAGGAGGATTCCACAAAGACTTGGCGCCCAAGACGAGGACTCCTCTAAACCCTAGGCCTACGGTGCATATATAAACTAAGTCTAGGCTAGTCAATAGAAAATCTCATATTCATTACTATCATCTCGTGGTAGATACATGTACTCTATACTACACCCATATCAATACAATCAAAAGCAGGACGTAGGGTATTATCTCTTGAAGAGAGCCCGAACTTGGGTAAATCCTGTGTCCATGTTACCATCGCTCCAAGATGCCTAGCTTAGGACCCCTACTATGAGATATGCCGGATATAGAACTGATAGCGGCGGCCTGAACCTGGGTAAAAACTACCCGTGTCATCACCGTCGTGCTGCTCTACGCTCTCCGCTCTCTTTGTGCAACACGTTCTTCCCCCTTGCCGAACCACAAGGGGCCAATGGTCCCTTAGGTGGTAGAGTTACACCACGACATCTTTGGTGTGCCAGGTATGGGGGAGGCGCTTCTGCGAAACCGAGGGTGGAAGCAGCGCATCATCTTCGTCATCATCTTCTACGTCGATGGCTTCATCATCTATGATGCCCAAAGGAAAGTGCGGCACAACAGTTCGAGAAGGAAGCGACATCGCTCCTCCAGTCATCTGGCCCGGTTCCCAACACTCATATCCATCGTGGCTGCAGCAGTGGTGGAAGCAGTGGATGACGGCGACACAACGACCCTGAGCTGCTCGAAGGGTGTGGCCACCATGTGACCCCCGTACGAGAAGAAGGGAGAAGTGATAAGGTACATGGTTTCTCCCTCCACCACCTCCACTTGAAAGCGTCACTAACATCAATGAGCCAGCACATCACTCGGTTCAGCATTTGCCCTGCTAAGGGCAAATCCTGAGTAGAGCGTCGGTGCAAATCTGTTGATCGATGCCCCGACAAGCATGCTCCGAGGCCATCCGCGCCAGTGTGACTCTTGTGCCAGTCGTCATGAGATCATTAAAAGTGTGAGGGGAGGAAAAAGAAACCGGCCTTACCTTGCTCCGTTTTTCCGCCGCCCATGAGAGATCCGCGATCCCTCCCGGCCCTTGCCGGGGATCCCAAAAGCAATACGCAAGGCACCATTCCCCCAAGGCATGCGGATGCAACGAGTGGCTGCAATTGGAGAGGGGAGGGAGCACTACCAAAAGCTAAGTCCACATGTTCGATGTTTCTTTATCTCTAGAATCTGCATTTGCTTATCCCTCGCATACCAAGGTGTTCGTATGAGGAAATCGTTCATGTGATGGTACCTTGCCGATTTTGTTTGTGCCCTAGCTCTATTCCGGGCCTCCTCATAGAGTGGGTGGCTGCGTTGAAAACTACCAAGGAAAAACCTGTCGGGACATGTCCTCGCCAAGATGAATGCTAAGGGCCCGACCCTTATGACAACCGCGACAATATGATACCGGCAGGCAGCCAAAAATGCAAAGAGACTAATCATACAAACACCAACAGGTGAACACAAGAGGGATAAACATGCAGTTAAGATTAAGTGAAGACATCAGTTCCACACAAGCATAAGTAGTACGGGGCCTAAACACGAAACACACATAATGTTTTTGTTACAGGACATCCAAGAGGACAAGGATTATTCAAGGTCATGCCTGGCAGCCTCATGAAGCCCTGGGGATTGTAAGGACCTTGTCATCGAAGGGGTCAGCCTTCTCCTCAGTAGCAAAAACATATGCGCCCTCCGGCAACTTCCTGAAGTCGTTGGCAAGGTTGTGGTCTGGGTGGCAGTAGGCGATGTTTCTTAGGACCATGTGGACGGCGTTGCGGGCAAGCTTTCGGGATTCACTTGTAAAGCGATCAGCCCTTCCTTCTTCGTGTGTCTTGAGCTTTTCAACCAACTCGTTAAAGAATAGCCCTGGCTTAGCACTTGGGACCTCATGCTCGCCAACTGAGAAGATTGGCCCCTCCATACCCATCATTGCAACCTGGGCAGTGAGGCGCTCAACAATGTCGACCAAGATCTTGATCCAGAGGTTGACCTGCTTAGATTGGTTCGCCTGTTTGTCCTCCACGTCCTTCCGGAGGATCCTCGCATTTTCCAACTCCATCAACTACTGTCCCATGACCCCACGACCCACGGTAATTACGCGAAGTGTATGTTGGATTGACTGGTCATCATGACGAACCATTGCATGCGCAACGTTCCCTCGCCACGTATGCATGCACTGTTTGGGGCCTAACCCAACGTGCCCAGTGACACGTATGGCTCAGGCCCGGGGGCTTCTGTCGGGGTACCCAAACATGGGTGCACGTTTCCCCCTGACTGGTGCACGGACTGCAGACCTCCTCCATAGTGGCACCTAGTGTCCAAGGCAAGGCCAAGCAGAAGAGATAGCTCTTTGAGAAATCAAAGGGCGGATCAAGAAGACCAAGACTGGCCAAATGAGCAAGACATCACTAAGGAAGAACCTCCCTTGCCGGGCAGGTGAGCCTGGCAAGGTCGAGGTCACCTAGAAGACAAGTCTCGAGACATCCCTAGCAAGCTCGCCGGGGATGCTAAGGGCGGGCCTCCCCGCCTAGGCTCCACCACTCCACCGCATAGCTACTCAAGTCACTTGTTAGTGCGGTGTCGAACCCCCCAAGTGACTAGGTGCCTGCCTCCTAGCACGTGGCAGCCATTCGAGGAGAAGATCCACTCTGCATGACACCCGTCCAAAGGCATGTCAGGCAAATATGGTGAGAGATAGCTAAAGTGGCGCGGCAGGGCTTGCTGGGCTACTCCCATGACATGACACTAAGCGACGCATTTAATGCACCTTGTCCTGTTTGCTATCTAATCAGTATATAATGACTGATTTTCCATTGTGGTGACCCCTTGACCTATAAAAGAAGGGTCGTGGCAACCTTAGAAAGGATTTGAACCCTTGTACACTCATACGCGCGTAGCTGCTCTCGCCCCGAGGCGACCTTGCCGGGCCAGAGCGCTGCATCTCCACTACGGTCCTTCCATCAATCCACCAAAGCAGGAGTTGGGTTTTCTGCCTCGCGGCAGCCCGAACCTGGGTAAAAACTACACGTGTCATCACCGTCGTGCTTCTCCATGCTCGCCGCTCTTTGTGCAATGCGTTCTTCCCCCTTGCCAAACCATAAGGGGACATTGGTCCCATAGGTGGCCATGTTACACCATGACAGACTTTAATGGAGCAAGTGTCCTTTTCGCTTTCTCTGGAGCTGATGGCATGGGAGCACTAGTCTTTCCTTCACTAGAACTCCTTCAACGACTTCTTCATTCTCAGGAAATAGGGCATTTTCTTTTGGTGAACTCATAGTGGGAGGAGTAATAGTTACTCCTTCGGTCACTTGACTCACTACATTCTCTCCTTTAGTTTGCTGAGGCAAACATTGGAGGTGCAATGTCACACCCTAGCTAGTTCATGCATTAGAGTGTTGCATCATGTCTATTCTTTCATCAGAAACCTGAAATGGGGATGACAGAACCCCCAGCCCCCTCTGAAACAGACTAGGGTTTACTAAAAACTTTTTCAATGAACCTGAAATGCCCTTCTAAAATGCCCATCATTTTTGCCTTGGTTCAGAACCTCTGCCAGAAGTGATGCACATTTTCCTAGGCCATCTTAGGGTCTTTGAATTAAATCATAGATATTTGAATTTGGGCATTTAAAATTATATAAAATATTTCAAATGCTCAAATATCTCCAAACTAAAATGTTTCATGTTGGAAATAATCCAACTATGGACCAGGAGTAGTTTGGTGATTTTAGGAGTTGCCTAAGTATTTTTAATAATTCAACAAAGTTGCAGAGGAATTAAAAAAAACAGAAACAGGGAATAACAGAAAACTTACCTGGCGCCCAGCACCCGGCCCACCTGCCGGCCCAGCCCAGCGCCGCGCCAGCGAGCTGCTTGCCGGCCAGGCAGGCAGGCAGGTGCCCGACGGCGGCCGCAGCGTGCGCCACGCAGCTGGCCGTCGCCCTGCTTCACCTCCTCGCCTCGTTGCTGGCTGGATGAACTCCACGTCGAGCCGTGAACCCCCAGGACACCTCCATTCTCCCCCAACTCCTCTCTCTCGCGTTCCCCCGCCATGGCCGACGCCATCGCCGCCACCCCCTCGCCGTAGCCACGCCCTCCGTCAACCCAACGCCGCGCCACCGTGTCCGGGAGCTCCGCCACCCTCCTCTCCTTCGAGCAAGCCGAGCCCCGAGCGCTCGCAAGGCCCGAGTCCACCGCATCGACCTCGACCGAACCGCCGTCGCCGGAGATCCCCTTCAACGCCGTCGTCGCTCCGGCCCGTCCCCGGCCGCACCAAGTGTTTCGTCGAACTCCCTGTGAGCTTAACCATCTTCCCCTCCCTTATTTTCTTGCCCCCGAGCTATGTAGTGACCTCCCGGAGCTCAACCGCACCCACCGCCGCGGAGCTCGTCGCCGACGTGCTCCCGGTCGCCCTCCGGCTACCACTTGGTGTCCATCGTGCTCACCACGTCACGTAGCACCTAACCAACTACTCCCCGCACCTCACCGACCCCTCTAGCCTCAAGTTCGCCTTCGGCCGAACTCCGGTGGCCGCCAAAGTCGCCGCCGGCGCCAACTCCGGCCACCCCGACCCCAACGGACTCCACCAAGAGCTGCGGCTCGTCCTCAGCTCCACTCCGATGGCCTCCGCGACCCATTTGGTTGCTGGAACGGCCAAAACCACTTCCGCCGCCGCGTCGGGCTCGCCGGCGGCTAAACGCCGGTGCAGCCGACCTGGTTTTGACCGCGGGTGGGCCCTGGTTGACTCCGATGAGTCAATGACAGGTGGGGCCCAGCCCTGTTAACTAAATAGGTTTAGTTTTAATTAAACTTTAACTAAACTAATTACCCTGACACCCTGGACCCACAGTCAGGTTTGACCTGGATGTCTCCGTTGACCCTGACGTCATTCTGACGCATGGCTGATGCAATAAATTAATTTCTGGATTTATTCTAGTATAGGAAATTCCAGAATATAGTTTAAACTTCAAAAATTCATAACTTTTAATCTGTAACTCCAAATCAAACAAGTTATATATGAAAAATGATCAGAAAAATCCAATCTATCCATCTGTACTGTTTTCATGCATGATTAAACAAGTTAACTTGCTGTTTAATGCAGAACAAGATAAAACACTTTAAAGGGCCATGTATGAGTTTGAAATTTGAATCTTTGGTTCAAATTGGTTCAAACCCTTCTGGTCTTATTGCATTAGCCCAACACACTCATATTGCCATGTTTCATGCATGCATCATATTGTCGCACATTGTTTGGTGATGGCTGTGTATCGGTGTTCTTTGCGGCAGGTTCTGCCTCCGAGGAGTACCGTGATTACCCTAGCGAAGAACCATATCAGTGCATCGAATCATCAGGCAAGCAACCAACCATTTGATCATATCGATACAATCCCATGTTCTCGCTCTTGCTCTCTTGTACTGCATTAAGACAACGCGTTTCAAACTGCTGTGTGCTGCGGTAGTTGAACCCATTTCCTCTGCATGACCTGTCATTGCCACAGTAACTAGATGAAACCCACTAGCATGTGTAGGAGTTGATTGAGCCATATGTATGTGTTGTTCCTACCTTGCTATGCCTGCTATGCTTAGAGTTGTGTCAGGTCTGGTTCATCTGGGTGATGGGCTAGAGTGAAATGATTATGTCGGTAATGAGAGTGGTGTGGTGAACACGATTTGGTAAAGGTATCGATGAGAGGCCATGTAGGAGTACATGGTGGGTTGTTTCATTGAAGCCGTCCTTAAGCACTGAGATCTGTATGTGTGATTTAAGATTCAGCTACTACCATGCATTGGGCCCGAAACCAATGGACCCTCTCGACTTCTTAATTACCCTAGTCCTCTGTCCAGGAGTTGCAAGTAGTTTCTGGTGTTTGTAGCCTACTGGAGGCCGTGGACAGCGCTGACCATAGGGGTGGGCTGTGATGCGGTAGGTACGTGGCCGGGTATGTCGGGCACCCGTTAGGTGTCTCGGAACCCTGTTCACATCGTTTGGGGCTGTGAGCGAAACCTCGGCCGGATCTCCTCATGGATGGAACCTGAATAGGCGATAAACCTGGACTAGAGACTTAGGTGTTTAGGTAGGTCGTGGCCGACACCCACGTTGGGCTTCTGCTTGAAGGTTGCCGAGTACATGTCGTGTAAACGACGGTAAGTGGTGAGAGCGTGTATGAAGAAGTACACCCCTGCAGGGTTAACCTGATCTATTCAAATAGCCGCGTCCGCGGTAAAGGACTACTTGGTTCCTTATATAGTTCATAGACAAGTAAATGGAAACTACTAAAAGCCTCAAGATAAGTCTGAGTGCCGAGGATGGCTCTTCCGTGGGAAGACGGAGGTGGATCCTCGGTAGTGTATTGAAGTGGTGAGTAGTGGACTCGTGTGCGCAAAACCATTTCAAGTTGGAGTCTCGTAGGATAGCCTAGCCAAGAGTCAAAGCTGGCTTGCTGCAATAACCCCACCAACCCTTCTTGATAATGTGCATGTATGTAGGATCTAATGTAAGTCTTGCTGAGTACCTTTGTACTCATGTTGCTATAATTTACATTTTTACAGAAGACGCTGCAACCCCTTCTGATGGGTTCTTCATAGATGTTGACATCAATGAGTAGGCTAAGACCCAGGTGGTGATCCTGAGCTTGTGAAGGACCACATAGTATAGCTAGGCTTTCCAAGCCTCTTTTATTTTACTAGTTGTCTGTACTCAGACAAGTTACTTCCGCTGTTGGTTTGTATGACTGTATGACTTGAATGCTGGGTCGTGTGACCCGTACTTATGTGTATGTTATGTATGGCTCTCTGAGCCTTAAATAAATTACTTGTGTCGTAGAGTCATGTTGTGATGCCTTGTTGTATTTGCACATATCGAGCATATTGTGTGTATGACTGAAATGCTTGGTATGTGTGGGATCTAACTATCTAGTTGTTTATCTTTAGTAGCCTCTCTTACCAGGAAATGTCTCCTAGTGTTACCACTGAGCCATGGTAGCTTGCTACTGCTCCGGAACACTTAGGCTGGCCGGCATGTGTCCTTCTTCGTTCCTGTGTCTCTCCCTTCGGGGAAATGTCACGCATTGAGTACTGGAGTCCTGTTAGCCCGCTACAGCCCGGTTTACCAAAGTCCTGCTAGCCCAGTGCTACAGCCCGGACCCACTTGCTGATGACCGACACGTTCGTTGCTGGGTCATGGATGTCTGTCCCTGTAAGTCTGTGCCACTTTGGGTTTACGACTAGCCATGTCAGCCCGGGCTCCTTATCATATGGATGCTAGCAACACTATCATATACGTGTGCCAAAAGGCGCAAACGGTCCCGGGCAAAAGTGAGACGACACCCGTGGGAATACCGTGCGTGAGGCCGCAAAGTGATATGAGGTGTTACATGCTAGATCTATGTGGCATCGAGTCGGGGTCCTGACAGCGTTGGTATCAGAGCCGGACTGCCTGTAGGTTCTCCAAGCCAAACTGGTCGATGTTGAGTCTAGAAATTCTTTAGTTATATGTAGGGGAATTGTTTGTGGGTTGGAACATAAGGCTCTTTTTACTCCTTTATCTTATGACATTCTGATCTGAGTCAGTCTATTCTTCCACCGGGGGTTAAGGAATTAGGATCTTTTCTCTCTATCAGGTTCACGTGTTACTAATCAGTAGTACCTTATAGGTTTGATGGATATAAGCCTAGTTCAGTTCGACTACCACATTATGTTGCTAGGATGGACTCAGAACTTTGATATGATGTTGTTGAGTGTGTATGAAATCCTTTGTCGAATGTCTCAAAATCCTTTTTGAGCATTTACGGCCGTTATGCTGTCGAAATTTTGCTAGAAATTCTAGTGCCTTTGCATTATGGTTGTGCTTTCTGATGGCCACTCGCGACCTCAATCAAGTGGTTCGCCTGACTCGATGCCTAGATGTACCCGGCCATACTGCCATGTTGGTCAGGGTAATGACTGAGGCTGGATACCGTTGGTATCCTGAGTACACGGTCGAAGAGCAATTTCGAGACTTTAATCAAAGCCAGTATCTTTGCACTGTCAGGATATTTCCATCTTATCCTGGATCCACCGAGCCCCTTCACTGCTCCTATGGACTCGGGGTTACTATCGAGATGGCTGTGCAGGATGCCACCTACTCTATGATGACCATCATGCGAGTCAGGACTAGCCTATTTCGGGACTCTGATTTCCGGTATATGCCAGCATCACTTCCAGGAGCACAAGGGTATCTCCAGGCTATCTATGCTGACCCCACTCAGGAGGATTCACGGACTCGCACCACTGCTGAGTTGCTCGAGGATAAGGACCGTGAAAATCGGGCCTTGAGGCTAGAGCTTTTCAATACCCGTGCTGACCATTGGGCCACTTTGACTCGGTTTGCACCGGCTGTGCAAGCTGGATATTCGGATATGCGCGATCTCTATCCTGTGAGATCTGCTCTGCCAGACGTGATGGGTTGGCGTGATGTAGGAGGCATCACCCCACCTCGTGGTCCCCGCAGGCCACCGTATGTTGGTCCAAGACCTCATCCTATCCCCTATGGTCCACAAGCTCCGCGAGATCGTCTGTTCCTGGATGATCATGTTGAGCTTCCAGGCTATGGAGGTGACTTCTACGAGGACTACTACGGATCGGTCTGAGTTAGTGGTAGTATCACTAGTTCGTACTAGCTGTGTCGTCTATCATCCTGCATGACTCGTGGGATATGACCTAGTTTGTACCGCCTTCCAGAGGTGTAGAAAAATAATGTATAGGAGCTTGGGATGCCTCCGATGAGATGTAATCCTCTTTTCACCGTAATAGTACCTTGTTGGGTCTTGTACTAAACCTTGTATGGTGTGTATGACGATGGAATAAAAGAAGCAGTTTCTGTATCTACCATGTCATACGGATGATCATCTTGCATTCCGAGTTATTCCTTACATTCTGTATTCTATGTCGGAATCTTATCATTCTGACTAAATCATTGTCTTGTTTACCTAGGATGGTCAACACGCGGAATAACCCTGCTTCCCAAGAGCAGGCCGAAGGCAGTGAAGTCGGGAATGCAAACCTGCCTCACCCTCCTTCCCTAGCCGAAGTTATGCTGGAAGCCGAGAGAAACAAGCGGGAGACCAACCGTTTGTTGGAGCGTATTGAACAGAACACAACACACCATCAGAGAAATAACTTGGTGTCACTCAGTGATTTCATCAAGTTACATCCACCCACGTTCCACCACTCCGTCGAGCCTCTCGACGCTGATGACTGGCTTCGTAGTATTTCTCACAAACTGCGTTCTGCGCTAGTAGCTGAGGCTGACAAGGTCACCTTTGCTGCATATCATCTTGAAGGCCCCGCCAGTCTATGGTGGGAGAATTATGGAGCTATGCGCCCAGCGGACCATGTCACTACTTGGGCTGAATTCAGCGAGGCTTTTCGTGAACATCACATTCCGGAGGGTCTCATGGACTGTAAACGTGAGGAATTTTGCAGTTTCACTCAAGGCCGACTCTCTGTGGATGCTTACAACAGGGAGTTCGGTAACCTCGCATGATATGCAACTGAGGAAGTTTCTACTGATGCCAAGAAGCAAGCAAGGTTCCGTAAGGGACTTAGTCCTGAGCTTCGCCGCGACCTCCATCTGCATGAGTGCACATCTTTTCAGAAGCTTGTTAACAAGGCCATCAGTGCTGAGACTGGTCAGACTGATTTCGACGCAACACGCAAGCATGGCCGTGACATGGGTTCCTCATCCGGTGCTGGTCCTCAGAAGCGCCGCGTGTGGGTGCCTAACACTGCCCTGCCACCCAGGTTCACACCGAGGCCATCCTTCCAGGCGCCTCGCCCCGTTCAACAGTTTGCACCAGCCAAGCCCTATGGTGGTCCAACCAACAATGCTCCTCCACGCACCAGTTCGGTGACTTGCTTTAAGTGTGGGGAATCTGGCCACTATATGCGCGAGTGTCCCCAGACCAACCCCAACCAATCTGCTAAAGCTGTTGGCCGTGGCAAGCCGACAGGGAAAGTGTTCTACGCCAAGCCGGCCACCGCTGCACGTGGCCATGTCAATTGTATCTCTGCCGAAGAAGCTCAAGAGGATCCCAACGTCGTTCTCGGTACGCTCCTTGTTAATTGCCACCCGGCATCTGTTCTTTTCGATACAGGAGCATCTCATTCATTTATATCCGAGAACTATGCTCGCTTGCATAACATCGCATTCTGTGACATGCCTTCTACCATGGAAATTTCCACTCCCGGTTCTAGATGGCAAACCTCCAGGGTAAGTCATGGAAATGAAATCCAAGTCGACAGACTTGTTTTCCTTGCATCTTTGATAGCTCTCAAATCTTCAGATATTAATATCATCTTGGGTATGGACTGGATGTCAGCCCATCATGCCAAAATTGATTGCTTCTCTAGGACTGTTCAACTCACCCATCCTTCGGGGAAGATAGTCAATGTCTTGACCCGAATAGCCAAGCGACAGTTATATTCTCTTAACGCCAGCCCTTTGCCAGACCTTGAGGACGTTCCGGTAGTCCGTGACTTTCCGGATGTCTTCCCAGAGGAATTGCCTGGTGTTCTACCTGACAGGGATGTTGAGTTCGTAATAGACCTCATTCCAGGAACCGTCCCGATTGCTAGAAGACCCTATAAGATGGCACCACTAGAACTAGCCGAGCTTAAGAAACAACTCGATGAGTCCTTGAAAAAGGGTTTCATCCGACCTAGTTCATCTCCGTGGGCTTGCCCCGTCCTCTTCGTCAAGAAGAAGGATGGTACGGACCGGATGGTTGTAGATTATCGACCTGTCAATTTGGTCACAATCAAGAACAAATATCCGCTCCCCAGGATCAACGGCCTGTATGATCAGCTCGCTGGATCCTCAGTCTTCTCCAAAATGGATTTGAGGTTGGGCTACCATCAAATCAAAATCAGGAACGGGGACATTCCTAAAACGGCCTTTGTTACTCGTTATGGCCAATACGAGTACACCGTCATGTCCTTCGGTTTAACCAACGCTCCAGCCACCTTTTCTCGGTTAATGAACTCAATCTTCATGGAGTATTTGGATAAATTCGTCGTGGTTTACCTCGATGATATACTCATCTACTCCAAGAACGAGGAAGAACATGCCGAACATCTAAGACTAGTGTTGAAGAAACTTCGAGAGCATCGTCTTTATGCCAAATTTTCTAAATGTGAATTTTGGTTGTCAGAAGTGACCTATCTGGGTCATGTAATATCTGGTAAAGGTATTGCTGTTAACCCTGAGCGAGTTCAAGCCGTCCTTAATTGGACTCCACCTGAATCGGTCAAGCAAGTTCGGAGTTCCCTTGGCCTAGCGAGCTATTGTCGTCGCTTTGTCAAGAACTTCTCCAAAGTTGCTAAACCTCTAACCGAACTCCTCAAGAAAGATAAAAAGTTCGAATGGACTCCACAATGTGAGCTCAGCTTTCAGGAACTGAAAAGACGCCTGACTTCTGCTCCCGTACTGGTACCACCAGATTTCTCTAAGGACTTTGTTATCTACTGCGACGCCTCGCGACAAGGACTAGGCTGTATTCTCATGCAAGATCGACACGTAATTGCTTACGCTTCACGGCAATTGCACCCACATGAGGAGAATTATCCTACTCATGATCTAGAGCTTGCAGCTGTAGTCTATGCACTTAAAACCTGGCGACATTACCTCCTCGGTAATCGTTGCGAAATATTCACTGATCACCAAAGTCTGAAGTACATCTTCACCCAACCGGATTTGAATCTCAGGCAAAGACGTTGGTTCGAGTTGATCATAGATTTCGACTTAGGAATAACTTACACCCCAGGGAAAGCCAACGTCATGGCTGATGCGCTAAGTCGTAAATCTTATTGTAACAACCTGATGTTACAACAAAGTCAACCACTTCTCCATGAGGAATTTCGGAAACTTAATCTCCACATTGTTCCTCAAGGATTCCTTTCCACCATGGTGGCGAAACCTACCCTTATGGATCAGATCATCAAAGCACAGAAGGTAGATCCGGGAATTTCCCGCATCAAGAGAAACATCAAGAAAGGAGTTTTGAATTGTTTCTCCATTGATGATCAAGGGGTCGTATACTTCGGGAATCGGCTAGTGGTTCCCAAGGTGCGAAACCTGAGGCGATTGATCCTTAAGGAAGCTCATGAATCTCCTCTCACTATTCATCCCGGTAGCACTAAGATGTATCAGGACCTACGCCAGAGGTTCTGGTGGACTAGGATGAAGAGAGAAATTGCTCAGTATATTACTAATTGCGACGTCTGCCGTCGTGTAAAAGCAGAGCATCAACGGCCTGCTGGCACCCTTCAACCCCTAGCTATTCCTGAATGGAAATGGGATAAAATTGGTATGGATTTCATTACCGGTTTTCCCAGGACCAAGAGAGGGAATAATACTATCTTCGTTGTTGTCGATCGTCTTTCCAAAGTGGCCCATTTCTTACCTGTTCGTGAGAGTATAACTGCTAGTCAGTTAGCAGACTTGTACATCTCCCGAATAGTGTCTCTCCATGGTGTTCCTTTGGAAATTAACTCGGATCGAGGAAGTCTTTTCACCTCTCGATTTTGGGAAAGTTTCCAAAATGCTATGGGAACCCGCCTTTCCTTTAGCACCGCTTTTCACCCTCAATCAAGTGGTCAAGTAGAACGCGTCAACCAGATTCTAGAAGACATGCTTCGAGCTTCTGTTATCTCATTCGGAATGGAGTGGGAGAAATGCCTTCCATTTGCCGAATTTGCTTACAACAACAACTATCAATCTAGCTTGGGTAAAGCCCCTTTTGAAGTTCTCTATGGACGACGGTGTCGAACACCCCTTAATTGGTCAAAAACCGGGGAAAGACAATTCTTTGGCCCGAATATGATCCAGGAAGCAGAAGAGCAAGTTTGCATCGTTCGTGAAAAGTTGAAAACAGCCCAATCTCGTCAAAAGAGTCAATATGACCGAAAACATAAGGCTATGACTTTCGAGGTTGACGAGAAGGCTTACCTTCGGGTTACTCCTCTGAAGGGAACCCGTCGTTTCGGTATCAAAGGCAAATTGGCTCCCCGTTACATTGGACCTTTTCGTATTCTCGCTAAACGAGGAGAAGTTGCCTACCAGTTGGAACTACCTCCGCATCTCTCCAGAGTCCATGATGTCTTCCACGTTTCTCAACTTAGGCGTTGCTTCTCGGACCCTATCCGTGGAGTGGACCACGAAACGCTTGATCTCCAAGATAATCTCACGTATCGAGAGTACCCCATTCGTATCCTCGATCAGGCCGAGCGTACCACTCGACGTCATAATATCAAGTTTCTCAAAGTTCAATGGTCGCACCATTCTGAGGATGAAGCAACTTGGGAAAGGGAGGATCGTCTTCGACTTGAGTATCCCGCCTTCTTTCCGCAGGAACCCAAATCTCGGGACAAGATTCTTTTGAGTGGGGGTGAGTTGTCACACCCTAGCTAGTTCATGCATTAGAGTGTTGCATCATGTCTATTCTTTCATCAGAAACCTGAAATGGGGATGACAGAACCCCCAGCCCCCTTTGAAACCAACTAGGGTTTACTAAAAACTTTTTCAATGAACCTGAAATGCCCTTCTAAAATGCCCATCATTTTTGCCTTGATTCAGAACCTCTGCCAGAAGTGATGCACATTTTCCTAGGCCATCTTAGGGTCTTTGAATTAAATCATAGATATTTGAATTTGGGCATTTAAAATTATATAAAATATTTCAAATGCTCAAATATCTCCAAACTAAAATGTTTCATGTTGGAAATAATCCAACTATGGACCAGGAGTAGTTTGGTGATTTTAGGAGTTGCCTAAGTATTTTTAATAATTCAACAAAGTTGCAGAGGAATTAAAAAAAACAGAAACAGGGAATAACAGAAAACTTACCTGGCGCCCAGCACCCGGCCCACCTGCCGGCCCAGCCCAGCGCCGCGCCAGCGAGCTGCTTGCCGGCCAGGCAGGCAGGCAGGTGCCCAACGGCGGCCGCAGCGTGCGCCACGCAGCTGGCCGTCACCCTGCTTCACCTCCTCGCCTCGTTGCTGGCTGGATGAACTCCACGTCGAGCCGTGAACCCCCAGGACACCTCCATTCTCCCCCAACTCATCTCTCTCGCGTTCCCCCGCCATGGCCGACGCCATCGCCGCCACCCCCTTGCCGTAGCCACGCCCTCTGTCAACCCAACGCCGCGCCACCGTGTCCAGGAGCTCCGCCACCCTCCTCTCCTTCGAGCAAGCCGAGCCCCGAGCGCTCGCAAGGCCCGAGTCCACCGCATCGACCTCGACCGAACCGTTGTCGCCGGAGATCCCCTTCAACGCCGTCGTCGCTCCGGCCCGTCCCCGGCCGCACCAAGTGTTTCGTCGAACTCCCTGTGAGCTTAACCATCTTCCCCTCCCTTCTTTTCTTGCCCCCGAGCTATGTAGTGACCTCCCGGAGCTCAACCGCACCCACCGCCACGGAGCTCGTCGCCGACGTGCTCCCGGTCACCCTCCGGCTACCACTTGGTGTCCATCGTGCTCACCACGTCACGTAGCACCTAACCAACTACTCCCCGCACCTCACCGACCCCTCTAGCCTCAAGTTCGCCTTCGGCCGAACTCCGGTGGCCGCCAAAGTCGCCGCCGGCGCCAACTCTGGCCACCCCGACCCCAACGGACTCCACCAAGAGCTGCGGCTCGTCCTCAGCTCCACTCCGATGGCCTCCGCGACCCATTTGGTGGCCGGAACGGCCAAAACCACTTCCGCCGCCGCGTCGGGCTCGCCGGCGGCTAAACGCCGGTGCAGCCGACCTGGTTTTGACCGCGGGTGGGCCCTGGTTGACTCCGATGAGTCAATGACAGGTGGGGCCCAGCCCTGTTAACTAAATAGGTTTAGTTTTAATTAAACTTTAACTAAACTAATTACCCTGACACCCTGGACCCACAGTCAGGTTTGACCTGGACGTCTCCGTTGACCCTGACGTCACTCTGACGCATGGCTGACGCAATAAATTAATTTCTGGATTTATTCTAATATAGGAAATTCCAGAATATAGTTTAAACTTCAAAAATTCATAACTTTTAATCTGTAACTCCAAATCAAACAAGTTATATATGAAAAATGATCAGAAAAATCCAATATATCCATCTATACTGTTTTCATGTATGATTAAACAAGTTAACTTGCTGTTTAATGCAGAACAAGATAAAACACTTTAAAGGGCCATGTATGAGTTTGAAATTTGAATATTTGGTTCAAATTGGTTCAAACCCTTCTGGTCTTAGTTGCATTAGCCCAACACACTCATATTGCCATGTTTCATGCATGCATCATATTGTCGCACATTTTTTGGTGATGGCTGTGTATCGGTGTTCTTTGCGGCAGGTTCTGCCTCCGAGGAGTACCGTGATTACCCTAGCGAAGAACCATATCAGTGCATCGAATCATCAGGCAAGCAACCAACCATTTGATCATATCGATACAATCCCATGTTCTCGCTCTTGCTCTCTTGTACTGCATTAAGACAATGCGTTTCAAACTGCTGTGTGCTGTGGTAGTTGAACCCATTTCCTCTGCATGACCTGTCATTGCCACAGTAACTAGATGAAACCCACTAGCATGTGTAGGAGTTGATTGAGCCATATGTATGTGTTGTTCCTACCTTGCTATGCCTGCTATGCTTAGAGTTGTGCCAGGTCTGGTTCATCTGGGTGATGGGCTAGAGTGAAATGATTATGTCGGTAATGAGAGTGGTGTGGTGAACACAATTTGGTAAAGGTATCGATGAGAGGCCATGTAGGAGTACATGGTGGGTTGTTTCATTGAAGCCGTCCTTAAGCACTGAGATCTGTATGTGTGATTTAAGATTCAGCTACTACCATGCATTGGGCCCGAAACCAATGGACCCTCTCGACTTCTTAATTACCCTAGTCCTCTGTCCAGGAGTTGCAAGTAGTTTCTGGTGTTTGTAGCCTACTGGAGGCCGTGGACAGCGCTGACCATAGGGGTGGGCTGTGATGCGGTAGGTACGTGGCCGGGTATGTCGGGCACCCGTTAGGTGTCTCGAAACCCTGTTCACATCGTTTGGGGCTATGAGCGAAACCTCGGCCAGATCTCCTCATGGGTGGAACCCGAATAGGCGATAAACCTGGACTAGAGACTTAGGTGTTTAGGTAGGTCATGGCCGACACCCACGTTGGGCTTCCGCTTGAAGGTTGCCGAGTACATGTCGTGTAAACGACGGTAAGTGGTGAGAGCGTGTATGAAGAAGTACACCCCTGCAGGGTTAACCTGATCTATTCGAATAGCCGCGTCCGCGGTAAAGGACTACTTGGTTGCTTATACAGTTCATAGACAAGTAAATGGAAACTACTAAAAGCCTCAAGATAAGTGTGAGTGCCAAGGATGGCTCTTCCGTGGGAAGACGGAGGTGGATCCTCGGTAGTGTATTGAAGTGGTGAGTAGTGGACTCGCGTGCGCAAAACCATTTCAAGTTGGAGTCTCGTAGGATAGCCTAGCCAAGAGTTAAAGCTGGCTTGCTGCAATAACCCCACCAACCCTTCTTGATAATGTGCATGTATGTAGGATCTAATGTAAGTCTTGCTGAGTACCTTTGTACTCATGTTGCTATAATTTACATTTTTACAGAAGACGCTGCAACCCCTTCTGATGGGTTCTTCGTAGACGTTGACATCAATGAGTAGGCTAAGGCCCAGGTGGTGATCCTGAGCTTGTGAAGGACCACGTAGTATAGCTAGGCTTTCCAAGCCTCTTTTATTTTACTAGTTGTCTGTACTCAGACAAGTTACTTCCGCTGTTGGTTTGTATGACTGTATGACTTGAATGCTGGGTCGTGTGACCCGTACTTATGTGTATGTTATGTATGGCTCTCTGAGCCTTAAATAAAGTACTTGTGTCGTAGAGTCATGTTGTGATGCCTTGTTGTATTTGCACATATCGAGCATATTGTGTGTATGATTGAAATGCTTGGTATGTGTGGGATCTGACTATCTAGTTGTTTATCTTTAGTAGCCTCTCTTACCGGGAAATGTCTCCTAGTGTTACCACTAAGCCATGGTAGCTTGCTACTGCTCCAGAACACTTAGGCTGGCCGGCATGTGTCCTTCTTCGTTCCTGTGTCTGTCCCTTCGGGGAAATGTCACGCATTGAGTATCGGAGTCCTGTTAGCCCGCTACAGCCCGGTTTACCGGAGTCCTACTAGCCCAGTGCTACAGCCCGGACCCACTTGCTGATGACCGACACATTCGTTGCTGGGTCATGGATGTCTGTCCCTGTAAGTTTGTGCCACTTTGGGTTTACGACTAGCCATGTCAGCCCGGGCTCCTTATCATATGGATGCTAGCGACACTATCATATACGTGTGCCAAAAGGCGCAAACGGTCCCGGGCAAAAGTGAGATGACACCCGTGGGAATACCGTGCGTGAGGCCGCAAAGTGATATGAGGTGTTACATGCTAGATCTATGTGGCATCGAGTCGGGGTCCTGACATGCAACTTGTTGGGGCAAAACTGGTGGTACTACTGCTTGAGCTATTTCTTCGTGAGCCATGGGCTCTTACAATTTCTTTTCTTCCTATTCTAGCTATGAAGCCAAAGAACCAGGAGCAGGGTCAACCTCCATCTGGGTAGGGGCACCATATGAGGAGACTGGGGTGGTATTTCCTCGGGAAGCAATTTGCTCCCGTCAACCTTCTCATCCTCCTTGGTGGATCTGGAGGGCTTATCTTGACTTTCCTTCAAAGGCAATGAAGTTGCCTTTTCCATCTCAATCTCTTCGTCAACTTTTTCTTCTGGGACTTGTTGAACGGGTATAACATTTTATTCATCGGTATTGTTTAGACACATTTCCACCACATTGGGTTCTTGAGCATCTGAGGTAGGAACAATACCTACTGCAGGCTCAGCTTGTTGCTTGGTTTCTTCCTCGGGATGAGGGGATGGAGGTATCTGCTGTATAGGAGCACTTGAATCAACAGGAGCATTAGTTGCTATAGGTTGAATGCGACGATCTGAGCTTGTCTTTAGCTTGTGAGCTCTGCCCTTATTAGCCTTCAGACGCTTCTCTTCTCTCTTCGACGAGCAAGATCTGCTTGACGTTTCAGCTCATCATTTCTTCGATCACAAAGATGAGAAACATCCATCTTCAGCTTAGAGTGCCACTCAATCTTGTTATTCCCCATAACCATGAGGGCCTTGGTAATCTCGAGAATCCCCTTGTTCACGTCTTTTCTTTCAGGCTCAGTTTTGGCATCCCTCCTCATTTTCTCGAGGAGTTTCTTGTCCTTGATAGCCTAGTTTAATTCCTTGGTGATTTCTCTCAGGTCAGAGAAGTGCTTTGCTACCATCTTGGTAACATCTTCAGGAAGACCCAAACTGCTCAACTCAGATGGATTTTCATCATAGGAAGCTCCTTCAATGATATCAAAGATGATATCAAAATCATACTTTAGTTCCTATGTGGAAGCAGGAACAATTATCTTGGCCTTCTTGGAAGCAGCAACAACTTTCTCATCGGTCAATAACTTTCTCTTCGCTGCTGGGGCAGCAGAACCCGAAGGTTTATCCCATAGCACGGTGACGAGCCTTGGTGAAGATCTCAAAGGGGGCGAAACTTATGCTGGTGAGGGAGTTTGGTACGGCTTGTCAAGCAAAGCTCTTTGATCATACATGTGGATTTCTTTGCCAGATGCTGCCTTCCTTGACTTTCTAGCAACGGTCTTCTTCTTTGAGGCTCGAGGGGAAACAGACTTCCTCTTCTTCTTTTCCTTTCGGGCAGACGGCCTTTCCTTCTTTTCTTGCACATCTTGTTGAGTTAACTCAACATTTCTTTGTTCCACCTGATTCTTCTTCACAGCTCTTGCCTCACGCTTGGCCTTGGCCTTTTCCCTCTTTGCAACCTCCTAGGGGAAATCAACACTCGTCTTCAAAGAATTAGCATGAGCATTGGGAGGAGGATATGTCCTTACTTTTTCATCATCTTGACCAAGGCAGCCCTCTGCAATGCAACCATTCCAGGGAGGAGTGAATGCAAATAGAATCTGATATTTCCTTCGAACGTTCTCATAGTTGAACCACTTCTTTGCCCAATGACGGCGAATCTTCTGCAGCCCGTTGTTTCTTTGTTGGGCAGTTTCTACTTCAGGATCAGACATTTCAGCCGCGGTGTTCCTCGCTCTGCCGCGACCTCCCTTCTTGGGATTTCCATCGGAAAACAAAGTCTTGGAATCATTAACTTTCTCATCCTCTGGCCGACTGTGTGCGGAGGGAATATCATGTTCTTCTTCAGCTGATTCTGACTCAGATTTCTTCTTCGGCACTTTCAGCGGCTTAGCTGCTTTTCTTTCAGCCAAACGTGGCTGCTATGGAATTTCTTCCTCGGACCCATAATGCTCTCCCGAACTGTTTGTCGTGACCACTCCCAAGAGAAAAACAACAATTCGAAGGAAAACAGGAAAAGGTCACAAGCATGCACAGAAGCATTTTTGACTCAAAACAGATATTTTTTCAGAAATAGCGAAGGAATACAGGGTATACATATTCGAAGGATATCATCGACAAAATTGCATAGCACCAAAGGCAGATAAGTAGTTCATCTAATCTTTCGGCATAAAACACATGAACCCTAGATCCAAACTGACTGGTACGAGGAGCAACTACAAACCGTGCAAGTCACTACTTAGTGAAGCCTAAAGATCTATTGCAGGAAAATAAAACAAGATATATGGCATTGGGACGAACAACCCTAGAACAGAAGTGGGATGGGGCTAGTTCCAGATCTGTACACCCTAACATGGAAATACAGATCAACTACGATAGTGCGGGAGAGAATAAATACCGCACTGGCATGACCAACGGTGACAGGGCTTCGCCAGAGTTGCACGACAAGGCTCGTTGTTGATGCTGCTTCAAGCTTGGGCTCGAACGGAGAACCAGAGGAGAGGTTTGAGGCCAAACAGTGAATGAATAGAGGAGGAAGAAGCCTGGACGGTGGGTTTAAATAGCCCGAGGGCGAAACCGCACCCTCCGAAATTCACGGCCAAAAAGAACGGGACATTCCACATTCAACGGATGAGATCACAATCAGGAGATCATCGGCACGTGTCAGCCGTTTCCTACGAAAATCTTGATAACTGAATAGAATGCCTAAAGGTTTGAGGAAGCGCAAGCGCCAAAATAGATAAAGTTTCAAAGTTGATTCATTCGCGACCAAGGACGTCGGATTGAAATCATATTCAGATCAAGTTGCATGTTTATGACGAGGAAAAACACAGTTCGAAACAAAACACCACCAAACAAAGCAAAAACACAAAACACAAACACGCTAAAGAAAAATTCAAGAGAACACAGAAAGAATTAGCACCAACAATAGATCTCAGGGTAAGAGATTAACAAAGTTGATCCCTGAGATATCTCCTGCAAGAGAGAGTTAGTTGTTTTTCTCAACCCACACTTGTGTGGGCAACAAGGACATCATTTTCTTCGTCTGAGCAGGAGCGTTCTTTCAGTGGTACCTGTAATACACCTGTGTAGTTTGAGAGTAATTATATGAATATGCACTGAAGTTATTTCCAGATACATGAGTGTAATGATTCGAGGAGGTACGCATGTACTCCTTCTGTTGAAGCTTTGATCGATGCTCATTCTATGGATGATAGCCATTGTCTTGAAGAGAATTGCTATTCATGTTCAAGTTAGCAGTGACAGATAGGTTTTCAATAATGCATTTCTTCACCCATATTTGTTTCTTGGGTGAACCATACCTGCAGTTAGTCCCAATATATCGAGTGAATATCTCACCATTCTGTTGTTTAAACATTTTATAATTAGAGTCATCAGACTCATCAGAAAAGGTGGGAGTGGGAGAATCATATCCTGAGGTTTGAGTGTTTTGCTTTTGGCAAGAACCCAACTCATTTGAGGATACTTCTCAGGAGTCTAGCATGTTCCATCAACATTGAGTTTCCTTTCGAAACCCAATCCTTCCTTCCGAGGATTTTTGTGCAGTATTGGCTTCTTGCACATTGATATGTCTCCAACGTATCTATAATTTTTTATTGTTCCATGCTATTATGTTATCAATTTTGGATGTTTTATATGCATTAATATGTTGTTTTATATTATTTTTGGGACTAACCAATTAACCTAGAGTCGAGTGCTAGTTTTTGTTTTTTTCTTGTTTTTGAGTTTTGTAGAAAAGGAATATCAAACAGAGTCCAAACGAAATAAAAAATTTGTGATGTTTTTTCTTGGATCAAAAGACACATGTAGGACTTGGAGTCCAAGTCAGAAGATCCTCGAGGCGACGACAAGCCTGGAGGCGCACTCTAGGGGGGCGCCCCTAGGGCTTGTGGCCCCCTCGGGAGTCCCATGACCTCCTACGTTGGCCTATAAATTCACATATATTCCCAAACCCTCAAATCAAGCCACGAAAATACTTTTCCTCGGCCGCAACCTTTTCTTCCCGTGCGATCCCATCTTGGGGCCTTTTACCGCGATCTCCCGGAGGGGGATTCGATAACGGAGGGCTTCTACATCAACCCTATTTCCCTTTTGATGAAGTGTGAGTAGTTTAACTCAGACCTACGGGTCCATAGCTAGTAGCTAGATGGCTTCTTCTCTCCCTATGATCTTCAATACCATGTTCTCGATGTTCTTGGAGTTCTATTTGATGTAATCTTGTTTTGCGGTGTGTTTGACGAGATCTGATGAATTGTGGATTTATAATTAGATTATCTATGAATATTATTTGAATCTTCTCTGAATTCTTATATGCATGATTTGATATCTTTGTATTTCTCTTTGAATTATAGGTTTGGTTTGGCCAGCTAGATTGGTATTTCTTGCAATGGGAGAGGTGCTTAGTTTTGGGTTCAATCTTGCGGTGT
Source organism: Triticum aestivum (assembly GCF_018294505.1). Classification (NCBI taxonomy): domain Eukaryota; kingdom Viridiplantae; phylum Streptophyta; class Magnoliopsida; order Poales; family Poaceae; genus Triticum; species Triticum aestivum. The sequence goes on along the minus strand of NC_057800.1, from coordinate 372,574,746 downwards.
CCTCACCTAGTGACATAGTAGGGGTAGCGAGGCACGTATTGTATTGTTGCCATCAAGGATAAAAAGATGGGTTTTCATCATATTGCTTGAGTTTATCCCTCTACATCATGTCATCTTACTTAAGGCGTTACTCCGTTCTTTATGAACTTAATACTCTAAATGCATGTTGGATAGCGGTCGATGTGTGGAGTAATAGTAGTATATCCAAGCAGGAGTCGGTCTACTTGACACAGGCATGATGCCTATATGCATAATCGTTGCCTTGGATATCGTCATAACTTTGCGCTTTTCTATAATTGCTCGATAGTAGTTTTTTCACCCACCATATTATTTGCCTTCAAGAGAGAATCTTCTAGTGGAACCTATGGCCCCCGGGTCTATTTTCCATTATATATTTTCAGATCTATAAACCAAAAATATCTTGCTGAAATTTATTTACTTTTATTGTGTTTTATGTTTTAGCAATCTTTTATACCTATCTCTATCAGATCTCACCTTTGCAGTTGACCGTGAAGGGATTGACAAACCCTTTTTCGCATTGGGTGCAAGTGTTTGATTGTTTGTGTAGGTGCATAGATTGGATACCTTGGTTCTCTAACTGACAGAAATACTTATCTCTACTTTGCTGCATCACCCTTTCGTCTTCAAGGAAAAAACCAACGCAAGCTCAAGAAGTAGCAGGAAGAATTTCTGGCGCCATTGTCGGGGAGGTCTACATCAAGCCTACCAACTAACCACCATAAACTCTCATCTCTTGCATTACATTGTTTTCCATTTGCCTCTCGTTTTCCTCTCCCCCACTTCTAAAATGGTTTTCGGAAAAACAAAAAAATATTTGCCTTTTTACTCTCCCTTCTTCTATTCATCTTTTCGTTTGCTTTTTGCGTGCTTGTGTGTTAGATCGCTTGTTTTTCTTTCATGGCTAGTCCTTCCACCATTTTTAGCACTCCCGAGAATGAGGTCCTTAATTTTAAGCAAAGGGAGGGAGAAAATTTAAAGGATGCTTGGTATAGAATTTGTAATGCTCAGAATAGATCTACTAGAAACAAATCTACTACTGTTCTCCTTCGCAATTTTTATGTGGGTGTTACTCCTTGGAATAGATATGTTCTAGATACCATTACCAGGGGAAATTTCTTGGGGAGCCATACTTTTGATGCTTATAATGCTACGATAGATTTGGTAGGCCCACCACCTCTTATGGTTAATGAAACTGTTTTAACCTTGGAACATGTGATGCAAAGGCTTGATATTATTGAGAATAAAATTGCTACCGTAGAGCTGATTGTGAACTTGGACAAAAAGATTCATAATCATATTACACAATTTGTATCTAAGGTAGGATTTACTTTAAAGAAACTAAGGGAAAAGAAACCCATAGTTAATGAAAAGATAGGTCAAGATTCTACTAGAATTGGCAAGCTAGAAGATATTATTACCAACTTGGGTTCTGCCTTTTCCTCCATTAAAACTACTCAAAATTTTCCTCCTACTAAAGCTGCAAAGTTTATTTATGTTCCTAAGAATAAGGTGAATCTTCTAATAAAGGAGACGAAGATCTCAAAATGATAAATGTTCACCCTAACCTTTTCAATATTATTAAGGAACCAATTGCCACGAGTGAATTTCTTGATTTCTTGCCTAGGATTTTGATCATTGATAAAACCAAAGAACCTCCTAAGGATTATAAGTGTGCAATTGAAGTGTTGAATACCAAAGATGACAATACCTAGATCTATTGCAATATGTCTAGCTAGGGGTGTTAAACAAGAGCGTTTGTTGGGAGGCAACCCAATTTTATTTTTGTTCTTGTTTTTTTGGTTCTATTTTTCAATATTTTTTTCATCCAGCCTCTGGTTATATGTTTTTTCATATTTAAATTAGTGTTTGTGCCAAGTAAGACCTTTGGGATGGCTTACGGTGATAGTTGATTTGATCTTGCTGAAAAACAAAAACTTTTGCGCCCAGTAAAATAATTTTCATTTTTAACAGAAGCGCGATAAAATACTGATTGTTCTTGCACATGATTCATGTACAAATTGCCTATGTTTTCATAGTTTTAAAGAATTTTTTGGAGTTACCGAAGTATTTGATGTTTACAAATTACTAGAGACTGTTCTGT